>NC_142360.1:35887730-36187730 GCF_059441175.1 Urocampus carinirostris | reverse complement strand
AAATTGGTCAAAAATATAGTAAAGAAAAAGAGGCATAATCTTCTACTATTTGAACAACATTTTATTTAGTAAATCATTTCTTTAACCAGAGAATTAAAAAAAGTAAAAAGATACATGGTAAAAAAAAACAGCCATTCGTTTCTGCTAATAGGCAGCAGCAGAATTTCCTGCTGTAATAGCAAATGTGTGGTATAATATATATATATATATATATATATAATTTTTTTTTTTTTTTTCAAATTTCAATGCAGAAATCTGAGTATTTTGTATAAGGCCATGCAAAACACCATCATCACTTATGCTTTTCATTTGAGACAGAGATAAAACTCAAAATACTGTGCACAGCACGTTTTCCACCTAGAGCAGGAAGAGTACGAACGTGAAGAGCTGACATGGAGCCGGATCCACTTCAGCGACAATCAGCAGTGCATCCATCTCATCGAGGGACAACTCGGTCTCTTGGACCTGCTTGACGAGGAGTGCAGGGTCAGTGGTGGACAGGATGGCTGTTTTGAATGATTATAACTTGTAGTGTCTCTTATCTGGTTGGAGCAGATGCCGAAAGGTTCCGATGATAGTTGGGTCCTCAAGCTGTACGAGCAGCACTCAGGCAAAGCGGGACACCCTCACTTCCGCAAACCTCGCATGTCCAACAGCGCCTTTGTCATCCTGCACTTTGCCGACACAGTTCGTAAAAGGAATTCTTCGTTTTTGTGCTCTTTGATAGTCGGTTCAGATGGTTTGCTTTCTGCAGGTGCAGTATGAATGCAGCGGTTTTCTCGACAAGAATCGAGACACCGTCTTTGAAGAGCTGGTCAACGTTTTGAAAGCGAGTCAGGTAGATGTGCTGTTGTGCTCTCAAACCTCCCCGAGGTTCGAGGAAAGAACGGTACGTTTAATTTAGTGTGTTTGTGTCAGTCAGAGCTGGTAGCAGACTTGTTTCAACAACCAACAAAAGCATCTAGCTTGGCTAATGGAAGTGTCCGCTCAGGAAGGAAAGCCCACAGAGAACACAAGTTGACTGTGGGATTTCAGGTGAACTGTCATGTCACAACTCCCTTATTAATAAATGTGATGAAAATCAAATTAAATAAATATTAAGAATGAGGGGGAAAAAACAAAAAGTGAAAAAAAACGATTACGTAACAAATATAAAATTAAAATTTAATACGGAAATTCAGAATGAAGAAGAAAAAAGAAAGAAAAAAAGTGTAGAAAAAAAACTGAAATATAAAATATTTAAACGCAATTGAAAATTAAAATAAATATTAAAAAGGGTAAATAAAAAACGGAAACGACAACATAAGAATAAATATCGAAATAATCAATTGGAAAAAAATTGACATTTTTTAATTCAAAATAGAAACTAAGATAAGTAATTAATATTCAAAAATAGAAAATATAATTAAAGAGAATTAAAAATAGAACATTACAAAATGGACAGTAAAATTAAATAAATCATAAAAACAAAAAGAAATGTAAATATCACAAAAAAGGAAAATATAAATCAAAATAGAACATTTAAATGAAAAATAAAATATGGAAACAAGAAAATAAAAATAAGAAACTTAAAATAAAGCAAATAAAAATATATTAAAATAGAACTCAAAATAGAAAATAATACATATCAAACTAAAATTAAAACATCATACATTTGTTTTTCGTCTAGTTTCGTCAGTCTCTACAGATGTTGATGGACACGCTGAACAGCACCACACCTCACTATGTACGTTGCATCAAGCCAAATGACCTCAAGGCGCCATTCATGTGAGTGCTTCCTTCAAAAGCCATTCGACTCGCCTCCAAACCGACAACTTTTCACTCGTCAGGTTCGACCCCAAGCGAACAGTGCAGCAGTTAAGAGCATGTGGCGTGCTGGAGACCATCCGAATCAGTGCTGCTGGTTTTCCCTCCAGGTAAAAGCCCTTTTGCTGTTAAATTTTGTCTTAGCTCTGATTTCACCAATTGCTCAAATTCTACCCAATTTAACCAGATGGACGTACGAGGAGTTCGTCCTTAGGTATCGTGTTCTGCTGAGAGGTTTCCAGTCTTGGAAGGAGGCCAGGGTAGCATGCCAGCAGGCCTTGCCTCGGCTCATCCCGGACCCGGAGCAGTACGTCTTTGGAAAGACCAAAATCTTTTTCCGGTCCGGGCAGGTTGCTCTTCTGGAACGGCTGAGAGCGGAAAAGCTGAAAACGGCCGCTGTGATTCTTCAGAGCGGCGTGAGAGGCTGGCTGGCCCGGATCCACTATTCCAGGACTCTTAAAGCTGTTGTCATTCTGCAAAGATACTGGCAAGGAACTCTCGCAAGGCGGTGATTGCTTGTAGATTGACATTTTAAACCTAATGACAGATGATTATATTTTGATTTCTTTGTAGTTTGGCTCAGACCCTGCGGCACACCAAGGCCGCTCTGGTCATCCAGAAGACTTATCGCATGCTGGTGGACAGGCAGATGTTCCTTCTGGTACGCCAAGCTGCCATCACCATCCAGGCCCTCGTCAGAGGCACGCTGACCCGTCGTCAATACCGACTGGTGAGTCTTTTGTAATCTCGTGACAAAAGATCGTGTAATAGACCTTCAAGTGTTTCTCAGCTTGTGGCAGAGCGAGCCGCTATTTTGCTTCAAGCCCGGGTGCGAGGTTGGTTGGCGAGAAGAACCTTCATGAAGTTACGGGCGGCGGCAGTGTTTGTGCAGTGCTGTGTTCGTCGCAAGGCGGCCAGGAGGGAACTGCTGAAGCTCAAGACTGAAGCCCGCTCAGTGGAGAGATACAGAGAGCTCAACAAAGGAATGGAGGTCAAACTGATGCAGCTGCAGATGAAAGCAGACCAGGAGGTGAGTTATTTATGAAATATTTATGAAACGGCTCAACTCCTCTTGGAATTGCAAAAGCACACGGAATTTCAAAAATTTGGGTCAAAAATCACCCAAAATTGGGTCAGAAATGGACAGATCCACTACTTGGACACATTTGATCCAACTATCTGTTTTGTACACCAAAATACCTTTTTTCATGGGTTGTTTTAATAAAAAGTCTGATTAATTTTTTGGGGGGGTAAAATGTAATTCCATTTTAATTATTTTTTTATTAACAGACATAATTTTTAGGAGTTAATAATGTCCCACTTTTAAATTATAAAGGTTGTTTATCTTTGCCCTTTTTTTAATGCAAACAAATCTGGGGCTATTTAAAACTATAAGAATGAATTATTTTTCAAGTCACACATTTTTTGTTTGTGTTTTGCAAAGTAATATGTATAATTTTTGGTTGTTTTAAATAGGCCCATATTTTGGGGAATGGAATTCTTTTGTAATAATCATTTTTTTCACACAACATTTTAAAGGTTTCAAATGGAAACAAAACTGGATTTTGGGTTGTTTTCAACACACTAGACAAATTGTAGAAGTTTAAGAATTTTTTAATTTTTGATTTAAAATGACCTGTTTTGATGGGTGGGGTGGGATCAAGGTATTTTCAACCCTATTGCTTTTGAACATGCTAGCTAGAAGTTCAGAGGGTGAGCGTTGAATGGTAAGATGGGTCAAATCTGATAAGGGGTCAGGTTTTAAGTAATTCTACGTGTATTAACAAAATTATATGTTTTTGTCTTGACAAAAATGACATCCAGGCCAGAGAGAGTGCTGCCCTTCGAGAGCGCATGCGTGCCGAGCGAGAAACCGCTGCAGCTGAGCTGGCTACTCTAAGGGCCAAAATAGAAAAACTAGAAGCTTGTCTGATGCATGAGGTGCTTCCTCCTTCTCCTTCTGTCACCAGCCAAGAGGAGGAGCAGCAAAGGAAGCAAGCTGAGGAGAAGACAATCCAGGAGCTGCTTCAGCTGACACAAGTAATAGAAAGATAGAAACGTCATTTGGGTTTTGTCAGAGTACGGCTTTGAACTTTCCGTGACTTTGAATGATGTGGATACGCTTCAAAAGGAAAAAATGTCCCTCAGAGGAGAAACGGAACGGCTCTCTGCATGTCTGCTTCAGCAGGAACGAGAACAAGAAGGTATAAGGTGTCACTTTGGCTCCTTCATTCTTTTTGTAACAGTGCTCTCCTATCAGCTCTTGTGCAGCAGGCAGTGTCTCAGGCCACAGCGAGCCTGAGGGAGGAGCTTGATGAGGAAAGGAGGAAGCACCAGGGTCTTCTGCGTGAGTTTAGCAGACTGGAGCAACGATACGACAACCTGAAGGAGATGAGTCAGTTTACCGAGGTAAGCAACCAACATGATTCGGTTGTTTCAACCAAGCAGCCAGCGAGCAAGCTTATAATCTCCCACGCAGGCTACCAGAGGTCTCCGGAGATCTGACTCGGCCCTAAGCTCCGAACCGCCATCCCCGTCACCTGGATCCCTCACGCCGCTCTCACTCTCCCCCTTCCCGTCCACCTTCCCGTCTCCGGAGGAGGTGCGGCGGATCAGTGTAACGTCTCCTGTGGAAGGCGGGCTCTCGGAATGGAATTTGGAAATGACGATGGTTTGTTTTCTCGTTTTTGGCTGAAATTGTTATGTTCAATGTGGGAAATAACATTAATTTATTCTGAAGTGGTGATAGCAAGGTGAAATTGTCATACGCAGGGGTATTGAATTATAGGGTAATAATTTCATGTGTTCCGTACTGAAAGTAAAAACATTAAAACTGTATATACATATTAAACATTAGAAACAAAATGGTATAAAGTAATTCATATTTTATGTGATATATATATATCAAATATTCATCTCATTTCATCTCATCAGCTACACTGCTTATCCTCAGTAGGGTCGCGGGGGTGCTGGAGCCCATCCCAGCAATCATCGGGCAGGGGACACCCTGAACTGGTTGCCAGCCAATCGCAGGGCACATGGGGACAGACAACTCACTCGCTCATTCACACCTAGGGACAATTTGGACCTGCCAATTCACCTGAAATGCATGTTTTTGGAATGTGGGAGGAAACCGGAGTGCCCGGAAGAAACCCACGCAAGCACGGGGAGAACATACAAACTCCGCACAGGAAGTCTGGAGCTGGATTTGAACCCACGCAGGAGGTTCCCAAGACATGAAAATGCGCTAACCACTGCGCCGCCGTGCTGCCTATCAAATATTGAATAACACAAATAAATTTAAACGTAAAGGAAAAATTGTATGGGAAAGTGTAGGCTTTACCCGTTGTGGTTGAGTGATCTAAAGTAGAACTTGGTTCTGAATTTTCCAGGGATTGAGTGGTTGGGGTCGCCCAGCTGACGCTTAAACATTTTGCAGCAACAATTGCGCCGCCGTTGTCTGGCAAGGCAGGGTCACGGCAGCAGTTTGGTATGGTCCTCCGTCACAGTTTCACTCCGAAACGGTTGACGGTGGACCGAATCCTGGCGCTTCGCGTCTTCACCGAACGCTTGGGTGAATTCGATGTGGGTCTCTCAGCAGCTTACATCGACTTCAAGAAGGCGTTTGACTGTTAGTGGGGACTCTCTGTGGAGGTTCTTACAGCTCCGCGGGATCCTGCTGCGGCTCCCCCGACTCAACTCCCCCCTGTATTCGGGTACAGAGTGCTGTGAGGGTTGAGGGTACGCTTTCCTGTTCCTTCCTGGTTGATTCCGGGGCGAGACAGGGCTGCGTGCTAGCCCCGTCCCTCTTCAGCGCTTGCATGGACCGAAATATGGGGGCGGTGGTGGGGCTGAGGGACTGTGGAGTGTCGTTTGTTGAGGAACTGATCACAGATCTGGGCTTTGCTGATGACGCAGTGATCTTTGCGGAAACCCAGGCAGCCTTGGTCGGGGCACTCCTGATCCTGAGTGAGGGAACGAAGCCGCTGGGATTGCGTGTCTCCCGGGTGAAGACTAAAGTCTAGGTCTTCGGCGACTTGTTCGATGCTGCTGTCGATTCTTTGTCTGTGGCGGGTGAGAGCGTGGTCCCGTTCCCCAATCTTTGCGCATTCTTGCTTACAACCGCCTCAGACCCACCCTGCAGCCAGGCCGGGGGCCAGTGCCCCCTCTGTGCCTCTGCGGTCTGCCTGCCCTTGCAAACCTAACCTCAGCAGCCGGGTACGAAATACCTTTCTCTCTCCTTCATCGTATGGCTCTAAAGTCCCTGCCGTCGCACCCGCCTGGCACTTAGTCGGGCTTGTCACTGCTTGGCGCCCGCCTCCTGCATCTGTATGCCAGAATAGGTGCAGGATTGGTCTTAAATTCGATCGGATGTGGTCTTGAAAGGGTCTTAAAGTCTTTAATTTGAATGGAACAATTCTGGGGCAAACCTGTTCTTAATAATCATTCCAAACTTTACCAGGTTTCAGACATATTCCTTGATGCAGGTAACAATGCTTTTGCCTTCATAATGATTTTACCTCAAGCTTTGTTTACATGGTTATCTTCTTGTATCTCCTTTTAGCATCACTGCAAGTCTTGGGACCCATAGCCAAACAAATTAAAATTTGTTACATGTCATTCTGAATTGAACAAAGAAATTTTTGCATGAACACTGCAAAAATAGAAGTTTGTACGTTTTTGGGAAAAAAAAATTTGTCCCATGGTGGGAAAAATGCTAAAACAAGGGACTGGAAAATCATGGTATTCCATATTGTAATGTAAAAACATCATGGGGGACGAGCTGCTGTAACCCGGGGCTTACGTTTTGTGCTTGCCAGGAGCAACTGATGGACAAAATGGGCTTGCGGAAAGAGATTGCCATGAAAAAGGAAGATCTAGCCCAAGCCTACGACACTGTACGCGTGGCCAACAAGTCTGTCTTTACCTATTCCGCTTCTAATTGTGTGGAATAAAAGTGAAAAGCCTGATTGTTTGTCTTTGGGAGGTTTTTGGAGAACCAGTTGCTGAGTCAGCGAAGTCAGTTTGAGGAAGAGGTGGAAAGGTTGAGGGGTCAGCTTCTTCGAGTCAGCTCGGGTTCCTCTTCGTATCAACAGGTAGATAAATCGGCGGATATTTTGCCCGTGGAATCCTCATCCACATGCTCCTTCACCAAACCTTTCAGGAGTTACTAGAGGCCCGGGAGCAGGAGTGCGCGATGCTGAAGAGGGAACTGAAAGAACTTCGTAACACTGTCCCGCTTCGCCGACTCCTCACTCAAGGTGAGAAATGATTATTACGATTACAGCATTACTATCTGTAAAAATCACACCTGGGTTTCTTTTTCTGTTTAGTTTTACCATCCGTGTTTCCCAACGAGCGCTCGCCTACCCCCCAGCAGAAAACGCCAGTGACGTCCGGTTTGCTGGAATGCAGGAGACGAGATGAGAGCAAGCTCATGAAGAATCTCATCATCGGTGGCAATCTTTTTTTGTCTTCTGACTGGAAAACGATTTGTTGATTTTCTTTATCCGACTACGTTTGAATCCCAGACGTACGTGCTGATGTGGGCGCGTCGCTGGCACCCGGGCTGGCGGCGAACATGGTCTTTCTTTGCCTGCGTGAGGCTGACGGCAGGGGTGATCAAGCCGGCGCTTCGGCGCTGTGCCGCTCTGCTGTTGGTGCCTTTAAGACTGCCTTGAGGGTAAACTTCCAAATAAGAAAGCTCCTTTTTCCAAGGTTTTGACGGCATGTTTTATGTTTTTTTTCTTTTTGTCTACAGAAGCACAACAGCGACTTGGACATGACGGCCTTGTGGCTAAAAAACATCACCCTGTTTCGCGACCTGCTGGCTCGGCACAATAGAAAACAGGTAACAAGCCACGAACAGAACGATCTAAAGAATTTGGACAGAAAAGCTACTCCAACACAATCTCAACAATGCATTTCTACTACATAATGTTGAAACTCTCACTCAAGCTAAATTAACAAAACATGAAGAAGGAAAAGGCGGAATATGTTGGAATGACGGCTCATTCTAACTGGACAAAAGACAAAAGTAAGAACGCAAGAAACATTCCCACACGTGCACAGAGTGAGAGTGCCATGGTGATGAAAATATGGAATATAATGCAGGCACACTAACTAGTTGTAACTGAACAAAAAATGAAAGAAACACAGGATATTTTGGAACACTAGAGAGTAAAATTCCACTAAAAGAAGCTCTTGATAAACAACATTAAAGTGAGTGCATGCAGGATATGGTAGAAAATAACCTGTTTTAACTGAACAGAATACAAAGGTACCATAAATGTTAAGACAATTTTTAGCAAAACCTCCAGACAAAACGTAATTTGTCAGCGTATTTTGTTTCACTGTGTGTGTTGGATGGTTTGATAGGATTTATGAAATAAGAATGCCAGAGCCTGTGTCCCATATCATCAAATATATCACTTGTCTCCCTCCCGCAATTATTTAAAAAAGTTGAGGTTCATTTTGACCTTGATTTTGTTTTATAAATAATGGTTTTAAAACGAAGTGCAAGCAGAGGATACTCACGTATTTACCTTTGGTGCGCATGACACTGGGCAGTTGGCAGTTCGCTGTGTGCACAGCTTCGCTCACCCAGTAAAATTGCTCTGTGTGCTGGCTTTCTACAGTTTGTTCTGTGGCTTGTCATCATAAAGTGCCTCAAGAGTGAACCTAAAATGTTAAATGAGCTTTCATATACAGGATTCCTTAACGACATATAGCTAAAACGGGGTCTGTTGGTGTGATACCTTGACCTTAAGCTGCAGTGGGGAATGTGCTCTTTATATACTGGACTGAATCATTCACTCAATTAGCGCTATGTCAGCTAAGTGCGCACTAGACTCCGCTCATCAGAACTGGAATGCTGTGGATTAGCTATGCGTGAGTTTCATTTCTATCTCAGAGCCAAAAAAGACCCATATATGGCTAACAGACCATAGGTTCCCGACACTGATTTATGAAGTGCAAGACGACGCATGTTGAAACACTAATTGAAGAGCAAAACTGGAATCCCCAAAACCTAGCACATGACTGGTAACTGGTAAAAGTTGTATTTGGACACCTCTAGTACTGAGTGTGAAGTAGAGGTCTTGGGCCCAGATAACTCCATCATAAAGAAAATGCTTACCAAACTATCAGTTGAACTTCAAATCACTAAATCCCCCAAAATTTTCATCCTTGGTGTTTTGGTAAAAGATGTGCCGCTTCCTCTTTCCACCTATAATGTGGCTTACATCAGACATCAATTCCGCTTCTCGCCATTAGCTAACAAACTTTTTTTCTGCTTTTCCGCCAAATATTTCACTATTCACAGCTTGTAATCTGCAGAATATGGTTGTCTTTTTAGTGCCGTTTTGTTCAGTTTCATTCCACTTCACTGAAATCGGCACTTTGGCGCCAAAGTGTTCATTTCGGTGCTGCACACTTGATTTGACGCACATTTCGGAGCATAAGTAAAGCTTTGGGTTTACTCTGGGCTCTATCCCTCAAATCAAGTTAATTGGTCGGGTTAGGGCAGGTTTGATCTAATATACCCCCAGGCTGGGTTAGGGTTTTTTTGGGCCCCACCTTACCTCTAGTGTGAAGGATCATGCCAACATCTTTTCATAACAGTTGATTTTTATTTTCCAGCCATACAATGTCGAAGAACCCCCACCACTGACCTTTGACGCTAGCGGGCTGATCCACACCCTCGACGATCTCCGCATCCAAGCCTACCAACAACTCATCTCAATTACTGAGAAAAGGCTGCACAATTTCATTGGTGAGCCAAAATCTAGACCTCAAACCCACACATACACAGACATCACTGACCTCACCTTCTCTCCTTAGTCCCTGCTTTGTTGGAGGGTGAAGACTTCCCCGAGGGAAAGAGAGTTGGCCCCAAAGCGGGGGTGGATGCCCCCACTGTGACCTGGGTGCTGAAGGAACTGGGGGCCCTTCACGCCGCCATGTCCCGTCAGGCTTTGCACAAAACACTGATGGAACGTGCTTTTCATCAACTGGTCTACTTCATGTCCGCCTCCGCTCTCAACAGCCTGCTGCTCAGAAAGGACGTGTGTTGCTGCAGCCGCGGAATACAAATACGGTACATTAGAAAAAACAATAAATAATCACTAGTTAAATCATCTTTGATGAGAAAATACCATATTTTCTGCACTATAAGGCGCTTGAAAAATCCCCAAATTAGCCAGAGATTTGGAACCCTATATACCACAGTGGATGAGATTGGAAAGGCACACAGTATTTATAGGTGTGCGTTACTACATGTTAAGTTTTAGTAGCCACTTAAAATAAAGAAGGACGACATCACTATATTTTGAACATGCAAGGAGAACAGGGGAGAGGGTCCTTCAGGTATGATTGGTTGATGGCAACAGTGATGTCATAGTCAAAGCAATCAACAACAGTGGACAAAAATAGTGACATTTAGGAAATGGATTCCAAAGAAAATCTTCGTTGCGTTTGTCCAATATTGAAAACAGGACAAACTTGTCACTACACTACGTTTTACAGTATACGTCAATCAATCAATTATCACCGCTGGCCCAAATTGTAACATTGCATGGAATGGGATTTAAACCTGGATCGTAGCAGTGAGGGTGCCAACACTTCATCACTAGACCTTCATTGGTACTTATGACATGTGAAAAGGCATAAGCGCTTCTCATTGTCTTACTGATTTTACTTGTCAATAAAGTGAAAGAAATGGAAATCAGTCAACTAAATAGTATACAAGCTCTTAAGTAAAGTGGTTATTGATGCTCTGGTGAAGAAGCGGACAGAATGTTTATCCTGATTGTGCCTTATAGTGTGTAAAATACGGTGCATTTTTAACTGTTTTGCTCGCGTTCCAATTAGTCTGAACCTGAGTCATCTGGAAGAGTGGCTGCACAGCCGTGGCCTGCAGACAGAGGACGCTGTCGCCTCTCTGTCGCCTCTAATTCACGCAGCTCAGCTGCTGCAGGTCGGCAAAAACACTGAGGCTGACGCGCACGCCCTTGTCAGCGCCTGCAGCGCTCTCAGTGGACAGCAGGTGACATGACATTTTTCAAGTTGATTTATCGCCCAAGACTTTGGTTCATTCGAATATTCATAAATAATGATGTTTATCAGATTGTGAAGATTTTAAGTAACTACACGCCTCATGGTGACGTGGAAGAAAGAGTCTCGATCAATTTCATCCGCCAGGTTCAGGTAGGATATGGTGTTCTCACCTCAGTTTTTTACCTTATGCTGTTAATTTGTAATATTTTTAGGCCCCCTTTACAGTACTTTCTCCACCACATGACATCAACACTAAATTCCTGTGGCTCAAAACTTTCAAAATGACTGTATCAATTCCTCTGAGATGCCATTTTGGTCTACATAATATAAAATGCTGGTTTGCTGTTAGTTTACTTCACTGCATTGGCTGAACAATAGTCATAACCAGCCCGTTTTGGGGGTCCAAGCACCCCCCGAAATTACAGCATTTTTAAACTCTTTTCCTTCCCAGGATTAGCTAAAATATGATGAAAAACTCGAGATAAAAATTTGAAAAAAGAAAAAAAAACTAAATATGAACGAGTGTTGGAAATGCTCCCATCAGTTTTAATTTGAATCTGTCCACTCTGCATCCACCCAGCTACTCCTTAGTAGCAGCTCTCTGTTAGTTATTGAATGTAAATACAATTTCATTTTTCCTTTACATGCATCTTTATAATTCTTAATCCTATAAAATAGTTTTTATCCGGGGAAGATATTCGCCTATCACCACAGGTTTCTATCCCCCACCACAAAGGGATTCTACCATGCGATCCCCACCTCACAACGCATCCATGGTATATCCTGGAGGTCTATTGCATTATTTTGTTTTCATCGCTGGTCACTTGAGAGCATTGTTGAAGAGTTCTTCCTGGTTTCTTTCAGGCTCTCCTGAAAGACCGCCCTGAGGCTCACCCTCGCCAGCTACACCTAGAGGTCAAACGCGTCTTTGCTGTCACCTTCCCAGATGAAGTCCCAATCCCAGTCCGTGCCGAGAACCTGTCCATCCCAGACTCCCTCAAAATCGGCTTTCTACGAAAAGTGTGACATTTATTGGACGCCGAAATATACAACAAGACTGTCGTCCCGGTAACGTAATAATAAAAAAAAAATTAAAACATAATGAACATCTTGTGTGGTAAAAAGAATCTCATGTGACTACATTGCAACATTTTACATCATCATCAGTTATATTATTTATATTCTAATATTTTTTTAAATACATCTAAATAAAGGGAACCAAGTGAAGTTATGATTTATGACCCGTCATTTCCGAGTTATGGAATTGTTCATGACATGGTAATTATGCAAATGAGTTATGGATTTATGACTGCCATTAAATGCATTATTGGTAATCATTCTTAGGGCCCATCCTCCATCCTATTGGCAGCACGGCAGCTGAGTGGTAAGTGCGTCCGCGGCATGCTTCCGAGGTCATGGGTTCAAATCCAGCTACCAGCCTTCCTGTGCAGAGTTTGCATGTTATCCCTGTGGTTGAGTGGGTTACCTCCCACGTTCCAAAAACATGCATGTCAGGTTTATTGACCGGTCCAAATTGTCCCCCTGAAGATTGCTGGGATGGGCTCCAGCACCCCTGCGACCCTACTGAGGATAAGCGGTGCAGGTAATTGACCTGTTATTTGATTTGAGTTCATGACATTAATTATATGGATACCTTATCAAATAAAACCTTAAAGTGAAATTGATTCGACACAGGCGATAGTCTCCATCTTTTATTGGAAGCAGAACACAACAAGACTGTCGTCCCGGTAACGTGATAAAAAACAAACAAACAAAACACATTATAAACATCTTGTGTGTTAAAAAAATGTCTCATGCGACTACTTTGCAACACATCACATCATTTATAAATATTTTTCTTCATATTCACAAATATTTTAAAAAAGATATCAAAATAAAGGAGACAACGTCAAATGATGACACGTGCCGGCACATTAGAATTTGTTCTTAAAGTAAAATCTTTTTGTTCCCATCATGCACCAGGAGTGAAAGTCACAGGTGCGTGCACATGGGGCAAAACATGCACGCCTATCCTTTGCCATGTGTGCTTTTGTGGTTTTTATTTTTTGCTTTTCTATCCCCGAACTCCGGCAGGCCTGGGAAAGATGTCTTGAAGGAAGTGCCCCGCAGAGACTGATATTACAGCCAGCTATCTGGACAAAATGACCCCGTGAGCCACACACAGAAGAAATGTTATTTCCATGAAGTGAGCATATTTGAGTACGAAGAGAAAATTTGACAAGGTGAGAAATACACTGAAGAAAATAAATACATTTACAAGTCCTTACACCCTGTGGATTGAGAAGTAAACATTCATAATTTGGCTAATTGATTTATTTTTCCTCCTAAATTCCCCCGAAAATTGTAACATGGCAAACAAAAATTTGGTAGTCTGAATTTGACATATTGGTTAATAATCAGGTGAATGAGCTGTGTATATAATGCTTTTCAAGTCACTAAAGCGCTTTACAACGTGCTTCACTCTTACCCATTTACACACACAAACTCACACACCAAAGGTGGCGACAGCCATGCAAGGCGCCTACCCGCTTATCGGGGGCATTAGGGTTTCAGCCTCTCGCTCAAGGACACTTCCACATTTACTGTAACTGAGTAGCCGGGAATCAATCTCTCGGCCCTAAGAATTAAGTCACCTTCGGGTGACCATTTCGTCATTAAGAGATTGCACAAAGGCTTATTGGATTATACATTTTTGGAATAGTGACAACTAATACAGAAATCATGTAAAGCGAAATTAAAATTAACATCATTTTTAAGGTAGAAGTCCCAAACAATGCAGTTTTGCCAAATTTCCCTCTCACTGCCATTGACGTCCATAGAAGTCGGTGGCAATGAACGCATCAATGGCCATAATGTCTTGAACTGGGAATGGCAGTGTGGTAAATGTTAGAAAAATAATGTGTTGTTTTTCAGTACCATAACTTTACAAGTTCCGTATGGCATTTTTTGTTTTTATTTTTAAGGGATTAAAGTTTTACATATTAAAATTGGAGTGGAGACAGATACTGTATGTAGCAATAAAAGTAAATAAAGGCAATTTATTGGGTTATATGTAATTTTAGAATAGTCATAAAAAATCCTAGCAAAAAATGGGTATTTTAACTCAATCACTGCCATTGATGGCTTGTTCTTTCGATCCCCCTGACTGATATGCACGTCATTGGCAGTGATCGAGGGAAATATGACAAACCCATGACCACCTTAAATTACAACTTGTTAAAAATTCCACTGTCTTTTTTTGTCATTTTTAACAGTGATTGACATAATTTACTTTTGTTTCATTAGGTCTTTTTATTTTTATTTTCTAGCATTAACTGCTGCAGACGTCACAGGCATTGATTCAATCAATGACACTGACTATTATGGACGTCAATGGTAGTGAATGAGTTAGATAACACAAGTTCTCTATTATTAGTTGTGACTATACTGAGAAAAGAAACCATCAAATTGACTTTCCGACATTTCTTTTGCTACTTCAATTTATTGGGTTATATATACGAATATATTTTTTTAGAAAAGTCAAATGACACAATTTTTCGAAGATAAGTTGACTCGATGTAATTGATTCAGGCAATGCCACTGACTACTATGGACGTCAATGGGGTAAATGTTACAAAAATTGAAAATGCATTTTTTTCTCTATGCCGCATCATTTACCTAAAAACGTTTTTTTCTTCTGTGTGTGGTGTTAGAATTTCATCCTCCACTCCGTGCTTAAACATGGAACAAAAAATCAAAAACAAAATAATCCCCCTCAAAAGCTGCAGCAAACATTTGGCCCTTGACATTACGTACATTTTTTTTCCAAAAAGCAAATCAAACACTTGTGCTGATATTAGATTAGGAACATCCACCATGTAAACATTATGAAAACCCAAAGACTCGAGGTCGGATGCATAGAGTTCAAATCCGACACAGTCCACGTATAACCCTGTATACGACATAAATGTGTTTTCTTCCCCCTCTTACACGAATAAATAGTTTCACTTATCTCTAGAGGACGTTCTATCAGGGATGAAGACCCTGTGCTTTTGGAATGGGGTGTATGATTTCAATGACTTGTGCTTGGCGTTTCGGTGATGACCAATGTTCCCTCTAAGCTGCGCAATTACACTGCTCGGACCTTCACAGCGCACAAGAAAAGCTATCCTGAGCATAAAAACCGGGGTTCGAAATGTATTCAATAGTAACTTCAGAAAAAATAACGGTGCATGCAGGCAAAAACAACGCGGGTTCCGTCCATGGTGTTTTAAGCGTGGTATTTTGAAGTCTATGTCAGCACGAGATGGAGTAAATGAAAGCAAGTGTGCACGTGAGCTTGAGTTATTACGTGTGTGAGCAGCCTTACCAATATTAGATGAGCCCGATTCATTAATATGTGAAAAGCTAACTTGTGTTAACAAAAATTAGCAGAATGTAACTTGGTGGATAAGGATTTGGTTGCCACACTTGAGATAGATGTTGCTCACTGTTGTTCCAGGCAGCTTGGACTTTGCGTCATTGTTCAGACCCTTGGAAGCTTAAAGGGAACATTGACACACATTGGCACTTTCCACCTGGAATGTTTACGACACGAAAAGCGCACCACCGTCATGGCATGTGTTGGTTCGGCTCGCAGGCGACACACACGATCGTACACAACTTGAGAAGCAGAAAGACGGCGGTTGTACTTGACTGAAGGCATTGCGGCTGTCAGGCAGTGTTCTCTGTTCACCCGACTCGCACTGTCGTCCACCTATCTAACCGGAACGTCACCGAAGAAAGAGATACCGTGCGGCTTTTGTCAACAAGGGGACACCTGTCGAGTTTGTTTTATAACACTCCACCTGTAGAACTGACTAGAGCGAGAAAATTATGATTTAAGTGCAACTATGTCCTAAAACAGTCAAGAGCATTAAAAGAATGACTGTGATTCAATGTATTGCAGTAACTCCCAACATTCATGGATGGTCATAAATCCTTCACCAATCAAATTTATGCAAATGAGTTATGGAATTATGCCAGGAATGCATATAATTGCGGTCATAAATCATATTTTCTTGGGGCTCCCCCACCTCGGTATTTCCAACTAGGGCTGCGCCACTAAAAAAACATTAATATTTCGGTTTATAAAGAAAATTTCACTTTTTGTGCTAGTTTTTTTGTTGTTGTGTGAAGACTTAACCTTTTCGTGACCTCTGGTTCAATATTACCCACCATTGTGTTGTTAAATAAAATATTCTACGAGATTTTTAACTTCATTTTTCTGACCGATCTAGGAAAATTCATAAAATTTAATGTTTTTGTTCACATTTCAATGTAAGCTGTATTAAAAAAGCACAAAATACTCCTTTAACATGAAAACAGCACAAGTAGTTATCATATTGAAATTTTAAACTGGGGAGCTTTGTTATGACTGCCGTCTGCTCACTCAAGGCTGTGTTTTGTGATTACACTACGTCACATGGTGATATCGATCAGATTTCGGTTAATTGTGCAGTCCTATTTCTTACTTATAAATAAATTATGAATGATTCATGACCCATCATGTTTATGCAAATAAACGATGGAATTATGATTTATGACCTAATTTTATATGTAAATCTATGGTTGGTTGGTTGGAATCCTTAACCACTGGGGTCCTAGGGGCACCATTGCTTGTGGTGTGCCTTGACAGTTTTATGACATAATTCACAAATGTATTGCCCTTAACAGCGACTTGACAGGGGGAGGGTTATGACTTTTTGACGACGACTCGCACCATCTCTTTCAGGTACGACTCATGATTCAATTCCACCCGTAGAAATATATCACCTGGAAGAAAACGGTAACAGATCAAATAGTTACACGTAAAATATACATAGTGCTTTCACATGTACACTGTGGCATCGTCCCTTCAAAATAAAACCCTGTGCAGCCGAGTGAGACGAAACTATAAAGACTAGCGTCCGATCAGTTCCAGGAGCGGCTTCTCAAAATCAATATTCCCCTTTGGTGGTGATCTATGAAGCATGAAGGGGTGTGTCCTGAGAAGTGAGTATCTGACAGTTCCTGCGGGGAAGGACACCCCTACTCGTAAACTCTTGTTATTTTTTTTTCTTTTCAGCGCCATTTTAAAGACTCCCGGAGACATTTGAGGTGTTAATAAGGGAGCGTGGCAAATGGATAGGCATGAAGAAAACTCGGGAGTGCAGGGACGCCTTGAGGTACGAGTTCAATCTCATCGGCAGGGATGCTGCACCAAAAGTAAGCTTTTGTACTGTGCTTTAAAAAATAGCATCAGTATCGAATTGGTTGTTTACGAGGACCCCTTTCATTTATTTTTAATAAATCCAGGTAGATCAGTGGTTTCCAACGTGGGGCCCCTTAATGAAAGTTAAGGTGTCTGCGGACTTCTTCTGAAAGTAGATGACCGGTGCTGGGTCGTCGTGATTTTCTAGTAAAATGATATTTTTAAATGGGTTGAGTATTTAACCCTTAGGTATCAAACATGCGGGCCGCTGACAGATCATATCCGGCCCGTGAGACAAGGCTGAGAGAAGATCAAGAGAAAAAGGCAAAATACGGGGTGTAGTTTTAAATAAAGCCAGGTGCCACCCCAAAAGCACTGTAGATGTATTTTTTCTCTCTCTGTCACTCTCTCACTCCCCACATTGTCCATATTTTCATCTTTTTTCTCCCCTCTTTCTTTTATTTTCCTCTTCTCTCTTCCTTTCTCTTTTTCTCTTCCCACCTGTTTTTTTTTTCTTTTACTCACTCTTTCTCTCCCTTTGATCTACTCGTCCGGCCCCAAGAGTTCCTTTTCTACTATGTGGCCCCTGAGTCTGACATCTCTGATTTAACCCTATTTTCAATAATTAACCGAGTAAAAACACAATATTTACACAATTTGTTATTAGAAATTCAAATGCGTAAATGCCAGTTGGACAAAAAATAAATCACTGATGTATTGATAAATACTTTTATGCAATTAAAAGAATAGAATGGGAATCTATTAATGTATTAAACAGATGTATTTATTAATCTTTTTATCAATTTATTTTATAGGATAGACAACAAATTAAATTCCTGTTTTTAGCTAGCTATCTGGCTAGATTTTTACATTTTTTGGCAAGCTATTTAGCTTACATTGTCTCTTTTTCCGAGTCAAAGAAAAACTTCGGCCTCCTATCTAGCTAGCTGTTTAGTCCCGTTTTAGTTTTTTAACTGTTTACCTTTCAAGGTATTTGGCTAAACTTAGTTTCTATTTTATAAATGCATATTAAACTGGGTGCGCGTTTCATTAAATTGGAAAAAGATTGCCACCTGATTGGTGTAAAGTGTAGTTAACTAGTTTTAGAGAAGTACGTTCCGGTGGAGGCTGATGAATTGGCTCTTACTATAACATTCGTTCGTCAATCAAGCGTGTGATTGTAATTTTGAGAGAGCAGAAAAAGCACACTAAAGTGGAAGTGATGAGCTCTTATCATAACATTAATTCTTCAATCTGGAGTGCCCACACTTTTCAATTTGTGAGCTCCGTTGCACTTTTTGTTTTAAGTTAATTCAAGTCATGTTGTATTGTATTTTATTTTTTTAAGCTATTTTAGAAACGTTTCAAGGAGCTTTTAAGGTTTTTAATGTACCTTTTTAGACAAGTTGCTGCTCAACCTAATTTATTTACTAAAGAGTTTTGGAAAGCAATTTAACTTTTATTGTTTCTTTTTGCAGTATTAAACATTTCTTCTGCCAATTTTTTAACTTTTACGGAAAATTAATATTGGCTCCAAATATCTGTTATTTGCCCTGAAAAACATATATATATATATATATATATATATATATATATATAAATAATCAATCCCTCGTATTTCAAATTGTAATTAGAAGTTAAACCTCCTGGAAAAATCACAATGACCCATTACTGGTAAACTATTTTCAGCACCTGTCCGCATGCTACTCAGGTGTTCTTAGGGATCTACACGATGCCTACTGGCACCACGTTGAAGACCCTTGCTACGAACGGCCCCCGGACGGTAGTTTGAACACCCATGATTTAAACGTACACGAATATCTCTATGCATAGTAAAAACGTGTATTCAAACCACTCGTACCTCAAAGCGCCTCTGAACATACGCGTTTTCCGACGCCAGTCCCGGAATTATTCTCGACGGCAAAGATGGCCGACGCCGTTTGTATGGTAAAGAAGTTTCCGGGGCTTATCCGCGTCCTTCCTCGGCCGAGCGCTGGTCAGACTTGAGCTTGACGAACTCTTTTGCCACGTCGTCGTTGTTCCGTTGCGACAGGATTCGCAGGACGGTCAGGCCCGTCTCGTCCATGTGGATGCGCTTTCCCAGCGGCAGCCAGCAGGCGGCGCTGCCTTTGGGGGCCACGTCCTTCAGTTGCAGCACCGCCATGCCCACCGTGCGGTCCTCGCGGGCAAAACAGTAATCCTTCACGCACACTTGCAGCTCGTAGCACTCGGGGCCCACCTCGCTGCTCAGGGTGCTGACCAGAGAAATAATAGATATTTGAAAACCGTCGGAAAATACAGTGGTACCTCTTCATACCAGCACTTCTAGACACCAGATTTTCAAGGTACAGTGGGCCCTCTACATATGAGTCTAAATAGTTTCAGGATTGTGCTTGTAGTGCGAATTGCTCATGTAATGATATCCAAGAATTAAAAACTACTGTATTTTTCAGGTTATAACTCGCAGTTTTTTCTCAGTTTGGCAGGGGGTGCGACATATACTCAGGTGTGACTTGTGTTTGTGAAATGATTAACACATTATTACTGGGTACTGTAGTTTCCCAACCATAGGGCGCTCTGTGTTAAAGGCGCTAGTTTTATTTCTGTATTTAACACTACACAGGGCGCACCTGATTATCGGGCGTGGGTGCCCTCTTCTGCAGCCGCCTTAAATCACAGACAAGCATACGAGTATGCGCATTTAAAAATACGAGAATTTGCTAGTGGGAGATTACAAAAGTATCAAAATATTCCATGCGCCTTGTATCTAGAAGAATAATTTTCAAAGTAGTTCAGTCTAATATCCCCTAAAGCTATAACGTCACCGCAAGTCAACAAAGACCAAAATAATGTAGCAATCAGCGAATGCCTAGTGCTTATTTTGCTCTAAGTATTTGGAACTTTGCTTACTATGTCGCTTGGGAGACGTCTGCATAGATGATCTCAAACTTTGTGCGGTAAGATTATCTGCCATCTTGTACAGCATGTGTTCTTTTTTGCCTTTGCCTCCTTTTAAGGTATGTGTATATGACTTGTTTTTTTTCATCGTGTGTCTTGAGATTAATAGAATATTGTCTAGATAGCTCTTATGTCAGCGCGCAGGTTAGCCCTATTATCAATCAGCTAGCTGGCTAGCCTGCTGTGCTAATTGTTTTTTGTTTTTTTTTGCTAGCCGGGTATGATTGTAGCTGTTGGCTTCTGGTTGTACTGGCTGCTTACTGCATGGTTTTGGTCGGCCAGCCTCTCATTTATCCGCCGATCAGTCCCAATTAGCCATTTCTTGCAATGCCAACGTGCTATGTCCTGATTGGTTTAGCCCCTGTTAACTCCTGGATTGTTATATTGGCCTGTTTCCACCATTTTGCCTGCTTACCATTTGTTTTACCATTGCTGCACCCACTCTGTAACACAACTCCAAAGTATTCTCCACAAAAATTACCAAAACTTTGCTTAAAACACTCAAATCCTTTTCGACTTATTTACAGTACATGTAAACCAGTATGGTGACTGGCTTGCTAGGGTGCTGCTGTTCACATGAAGTCACAGCTCAGGAAGTCACCGTATTCTTATGACCATAATCAGTTCATAAAATTCACTCATTACCCGATCAATTCGAGTTAAGAGCATCCTTCTCGAACAATTCGATATCGTATGAAGAGGTATCAGTGTAGAACAAATTAGGCTTACAAAGTGAAGGTTTCGTTGTATTTGGGCGCCCAGCTGTTGTTCTTGGACTTGGTGGCGTATTTGCGCTTCTTGTCACTGAGGTGAGGGCCGATGATGAACACTTCCACAAACGGACGGAATATTCCCTGCGTCTGCCACCTCAGGTCGTTGGCGGCCACCACTGTTGGAAAGAAGACGAGTTACATTGTAAACCTCTTGGCGGACCCTATTCAGCCCCTGGCCCTGCATGTTTCACACCTTATGTTTTAAGACGTGATTTACTACTATAATGGTCAACTTCGAGTCATTTACTAGATTATTTGTTGGTCAGTTGAACTTCTGTAGTTTGTTGAGTTAAGACGTGTAAGTTCTAGTATTGGGTCCTTAACAAAACTACATCTCATCTCATTAGCTGCACCGCTTATCCTCAGTAGGGTCACAGGAGTGCTGGGGTAATCATCGGGCAGTGGGCAGGGGACACCCTGAACTGGTTGCCAGCCAATCGCAGGGCACACAGGGACAGACAACTCGCTCATTCACACCTAGAGACAATTTGGACCGGCCAATCCACCTGAAATGCATGTCTTTGGAATGTGGGAGGAAACCGGAGTGCCCGGAGGAAACCCACGCAAGCACGGGGAGAACATACAAACTCCACACAGGAAGTCCGGTAGCTGGATTTGAACCCACACAGGAGGTTGCCAAGACCTTAGAACTGTGCCGTACACGCGCTAACCACTGCGCCGCCGTGCTGCCCACAAAACTACATATTGACATCCAATCAACTCAGCTCCTAGGGAAGTTCTCCAATTTGCAAAGTTCAAGCAATCAAATCCAATCATTGAAATGATTCGCAGATGATCTCCATGACGACGATTCCTCATGATCTCGAGTACAAGAAAACAGTCAATACCTTTTACGGTGACCTTGTGCTCGCCAGTGTTGGGGTGAGTGAAGATCTCCACATGGATGGACACTTCCCCAACTGCATCGTCCACACCTGAGCCTGTTCGGGCAGTCAAAAGGGAAAAAAAATCAGGTTTTACTCTCATTATCTACCTCTGCTTCAAGTCTCCTCCTCAATGAGTCAAATCTGACCAAAACGGTGAACCAATTCCATCGTAATGGATCAGGAATGGACAAATGATTGTGATGATGATTATGTTAGAGGAAGACTCCAAGCAGAGTTTTGTGGCGTGAACGGATTAAAGCTGCTATGAATGCGCCCTCCTGTTCCATATTCAGATTTTCTTCAGTTTGAATAATGGGGCCCACGCATAGTTGCAAGGTGTGTAGGGTCAGGCGGTCAAAAGATGGTCACGTTCAGGGAGAACCGAGTTGACACCTCACCTAAACATGCAACGTGGGGAAAAAAACCTGCTACTAAGTTAAACAGCTTCCGTCTCATTCAGGTTCTTCTCGCGTGCTCTGCTCCAGGTCATGAGACCCGTATCCCATTTCTTTGGCTTTAAAATTGTATTTGAGAAAAAACATCGAAGCTGTAGACCTGAATCAAAGGCTGGATTAGGGATGAATTCTGATTAGCTCAGTCTATAAAGCAGGGGTGTCAAACTCATTTTAGCTAAGAGCCATACGGGGGCCAGACTAGTAGATTAAAGAAAAAAAGAAGAAGCAGAAAGTGAACAAGAGAAAGAGGAAAAAAAAAAAGTTGGAAATAGAGTGAGAAAGAGAGAACAAAAGAAGGAGAACGAGAGAGAGGGAGGGAGAGAGACAGTGAAAAATAGAGTAAAAAAGTGAAAAGGAAAAACAGAAATAAAAGAAAGAGAAAAATATATATAGCGTGTCAGAAAAGAGATAAAAAGAGAAAGTAATATGGCTCCAGTTGCTTTGTGAGTGGACATATTTCAAGATGCAGCTTTGTTTTTCCCTTGTGCTTCTCTGGGTGTTGTCTTGCGGGTTGGATTAAAACTCTTGGCGGGCCTGATCCAGCTCATGGGCTGCACGTTTGACACCCGTGCTCGAAAGCTTCTAAATTTACAAACCGAAACCTGGGTTCTTTCCCAGGCTCTTGCAACTTCAAAGAGTTTAAGTCCTAATTTGTTGGAATCTCTGCTTATTTGGTCAAAGCTTTTAGGTAGCTTATCTCAGTCGCGACAGTGTTAAATGCTCATAAACCTGAAACAACTTCAGCACCTTGGAAGCTACGTAAGGATGCTCGACCTGGACTCTGGCTTGCCGTTCAACACATTTATCCCAGAGATCCTGTTGAAGAAACTCTCCTCCCTTAGGGCTCTCTCTTCCATCTGCCACTGGAGTATGGACTTTTAAAGCACCGCCAGTCCGAAACTTGGACACCGCGTCCCTCTCACCTTAATGTTAAACACTAGCTCCACCCAAAGATGTGTGCTGAGCTCCCTGTTTCCCCCCGCTACACCTCACAAGGGCAATCGTTAAATTCGCCCTTGATACCACCAAAGTCGACCTCGTCTCTTATTGGGATGAAGCTGCATACAAGGAGAAGTTGGAGACCCTAACAATGTGGTGTTTGGAAAAAAACAAAACACTTGCGGAACACCAGGAAATGCATTCAAGTGAAAACACTGACACTGCTCCACTCATCATCAAGTGTGTAGAGCAAGTCTATTTCTAAATTCCTAGGTGTCCAGGGCTGAAACCAGATCTGTAGAAGGAAGGACCCAGTTATGACCCAACGTTGGGACAGTGCTCTAGAAAAGCAGCTGCTGGTGTCCTTCTACAGAGTTACAGTGGAGAGGAGACAGCAGACCAGAAAACCCTACATAGTGTCATCAACACAGCCCAGAAAATCATCAGTTGCTCTTGTCCCCAGTCCGGAGGACACCGCTGGCTTTCGCTAACGTAGCACAGCTGGAGTTATTAGGGACTCCTCTCCCCTAGCCACTACCCCTTTTAACTGTTCTCCACTCAAGAGAACAGTCTAAGAGACTTCTTCCTTAGCCAAACGAAAGCATCACCGGTTATCGCCTTGCCCGATTCCAGGAGGCTACAACGGCAGATGGAAGAGAATCTGCACTATTTTAATGAGTTCCTTAGCCGCAGCCTGCATGTGTGTTTGTTTCAGCCGTCCGCCCACCGAACAAGTCGTCCGTGGGAGTTTGCCGGCAAAGTGTTCCCGGCATGTTCTCGCCGTTCGGCTATCACCGACTCCCCACGAAGGATTATTGGATTGTCGCCGTCGCCGCCAACTCCCAAGACCCATGAGCGCAGCAGCAAGAGTCCATCTGGACTGCTCTACTCCATGGTACAGCTAAGATCAGAAATTAAATGTATGATGCTTTTAGTATTTGTTTTTTTCATGCCAAATCCAAGCACTTTTCAAGCTCTTTCAAGGCCAATTTTTCCATTACCTTTAAAGGAAGAAATCCAGCATCAAATTTATGCTATTTTGAGTTGTTCCCATCTAAGATCCAGGATCTTTTGATGTCAATGGGCTGCTATAAACTTACATGAATTCTGCCCTTCTGCTTTAACAATGCACGCGCAGCATGGTTGTTTACTTACACGAAAAGGGCTCTATAAAGCAAAAAAACAAGCGCTTCATTTTTCATAAGCCGCAGCCACTTTACTCTAAGTCCGCTGAACTTGTTATTTAATTTCTCAGTACTTTTACTAGTTTGTTGTCCGTTTCTTTTTCTAGCACTTAAATGTCCGAGATGTTTTGTTTTTTTCTCAATATTTCTTATTTTTAAAAAAAATATTAAAATGAGGGGAAACATCCTACCATCTGTTAGATTGGGTAATTCGATTTAAAAAGAGTAAAAATAACTTCAAAATAAGCCCAATTTTTAGCCAAAACATTAATGGTAAAAAATGTAGTGCTCGTAATAGCACATGACTGTTTCTGTCTTGCAGTAATTAAATAATGGATATCCTGCATATATTTCAATGATTTGAGTCTTATTACGACATTCAGGCAGACACTCTAGATCAGGGGTCATGAATCTATGGCTCTCGGGCCATATATGGCTCCTTTCATGAGTAACTATGGCTCGTAGATCAAATTGAACTTGCGACATTATTTAATTGATACACGCAGAGCCGAAACAAAGGGTTCGTTCCAGTATATGTAGGACAGAAATTATAGTCAAAAGGAGCCTCAACACTTAAGAATTTTAAGTGGTATTATATTGGTAAGTGACAGTCTCTGGTATTATTATTTCATAGGTTTTTATCAAAAATCACCGTGAAGTGAAATAGAATGTGCTGAACAATTAGTTTTTGTCCAGTTTTGGCAGTTTTGTTGAATTGTGTCTCAAAATATATAGTGTGTGTCTCTCTCTCTCTTTAAAAAAATATGCTTTAATGGCTCTTTGGCCCAAAATGGATCTCGATCCTTGCTCCAGAGACTGAAATAATCAAGAAGTCGCAGGTTCGATTTTCCGACTCCTCTGTGTTATATGTCGAAGTGTCCTTGGGCAAGACACTGAATCCCTCATGCCCCCAATAAGCAGGTAGGCGCCTTGCATGGCTGCCTCCCTATTGGTGTGTGAGTGTGTGTGTGAATGGGTAAGTGTGAAGCACATTGTAAAGCGCTTTGGGAGGTCTTCATTGACTTACAAAGCGCTATATAAATGAAGACCATTTACCATTTATAACAAAGTAACAAACTTTCCCACAAGAATTTCTTTTTTTAAACGATTGCATCGCCTTTCGGTCGCGTCTTTTCGTGTCGACATCATGCTGCATCGCATCATTGTCCTCTGATGTCCGCGCATCATGCTTATTATCTCCTCATACATACCGAAGTAGTATGTATCGTGTACATTCATACGGACATCAGCGCATACTTCGCATGCACGATCTCATACAAGTTCTCAACGCTCGCGATGCAGTCAAAAAACAGGGGAAAAGCCCACCAAGGAAAATAGAAAAGGGGAAATATTGTCACTCTAAGCAGGCAATGGTGAAGTTGTGGAGAAATGGAAGTGCAGGGGACGTCGGATGCTTTTTGGTCATCCTATATTGGCCCGAATCTTGCAACGTACCCTTTTCTGGGTAAACATCCTCACTACTGGTGAAGCGCACCCCCTTGCCGCTGAATACTGGCCCAATGAAGGGGGGAGGCGGAAGGAGGGTGTGCACAGAGAAAAAAAGACAAGAAAAGCATTGACATCGATTGACATTTTTACCTTCTGTTCAGTCCAGAAAACCAAAAGAAAAAAAAAGAGCTGATAGGGAGAAGCTAAAGCTTCCCGTTCCCTTGACTGTCTAAACCAGGGGGTGCCAAACTCACCAAATAGTAGGAAAACAGGGCTCTACTAGAAGATTAAAGAGAAAGAAAGAGGGGGATATAAAGAGAGAGAGGGGGAGGGAGGGAGAACAAGAGAAAGGGAAAGGAAAGGAAAGAAAAGAGCAATAGAAAGGGAGCGAGAAATAGAGAAAGACAGAAGGAAAAAGAGAAGAGAAAGACAGGAGTAGAGAAGGAAAAGATAGTGAAAGAGGGAGAATGTGTCAGAGTGAAAGAGCAAGGGATGAAATAGTATGTGAGAATGAGAGTGAGAAAGACTGAAAGAGAGAGACAGTGCAAGAGGGAAAGACTGACAGGTAGAAAGAGAGAGAGAAATATTAGGGGAACACAAGATTAAAAAAGACAGAAAGGGAGGGTGTAAAAGACAGAAGAGACACAAGAGAAGGTGAAAAAAAGAGACCAAACGAGAAAGTGAGAGAGTGTGAGTGAGAAAAAGAGGGAGTGTTGAAAGAAGGAAAAATGAGAAAAATAAAGAGACAGAGGGGGAGAGAAAAAGCATGAGAAAGGCAGGTGTGTGAGAAAGCGGAAGAGAAAAAAAGTGTGGGAAAGAGTGTGAAAAAGAGAGTGAGTGTAAGAGGGAAATAGTGTCAGAGAAAGAGAAAATCGGCTTCTGTTGCTTTGTTTGAGGTGCCTGGATTTGGCAGCATCCAGTGGACATATTGTAAACGGCAAATCATTTTTCTCGTGTGCTTCTTTGCATATTCTCGCAGGCCAGCACAAAACCCTTGTCTTGCCTGATCCGGTTCGCAGGCTGCATGTTTGAAATCTACGGTCTAAACACTTCACAATAATAGATTTAGGAAACAAAATGATTATAACGTATGTAACAGCCTTGTGGCACCCATCCCTCTCCAGGCCAATATTTGTTTCGACCCGGTCTGAACCGGGGACTTTTCACGTTGGGTCCCTTAACCACTAGGTTTGTAAGGGGAACATTTCCTGTTGTGTGTCTTGGGCAAGTACAGCCTGGTGGCACCCATCCCTCTCCAGGCCAACATGTTTCTACACGGTCTTAAACCAGGGACCTTCTGCGTGTTACGCAAGTTTGCCAACCACTGCACTATGGAAACATGGTTAGTCTGTTGGTTGGTTGGATCCCTTAACCACTAGGGTGGTAGGGGCACCATTTCCTGAGTTGTGTCTTGGGCAAGTACAGCCTGGTGGCACCCATCCATCTCTGGGCCGACATACGTTGAGAACAGTGGAATATTTTTACAAGAACATTTTGGTGGGCCAACCTTACCCAGACCCTATCTCAGGTGGCCCTCCAGGTCATTTGAGACCCCTGGCTTATAGTTTAACGCCAGCATTTCTGCTGTGAATGTATATCAGTAATTTCTGATAGGCTAAACTAAAAACAACAAGGGAAGGGATATTTTTTTTGTATAATTTTAAACCGCAGACTCCATAAATGGGCATGCAGCCGAGTAACCTAGTTTCTCTTCTGTCGATCTGGTTAAAAGATGCTGTTTTTAGAACAAGCGTTTGGGAAACACTCGAATGGCAAACCGAAAGCTGAAAGTTACTGCGGACCAGAAAAGGGATAACATGCAAAAGTAATGACCTTGTGCATTCTGCGACTGGACGAATGTCTTGATGAGTTTGTCTGTGGCTTGCGTGTAGAGGGAAAGAGCGTAGTGAAGGGACAAAAGGTCGGGGCTCTTCTCCAAGAAGGTCTTTTTTAGGCCCACGCCGCCAGCGTGGAAATATTGCTGAAAAACAACAGAGTCAGGTCAAGTCCCATTTCTTTGTGACACCCTCAAAGGACTGCACAGGTTGCAAAGACACCATCCCCTGATCTTGAACCAACAGGCAGGCAAGGAAAATCTCAAAAACCTCAACATGAGGAAAATAAGAAACCTTGAGAAGTGGTAATCCTCCTTCCTGGAAGACCAGGGTGCAGTGGAGGAGATAATGGTTCCGAATTCTGGTTCAAAAATTGAAATTAACCAAAAATAAAATGGCTTAACTGAGAAGGAAAAAAAAGACACGAAAAGATCAGTGTTTTTCAACCACTGTCCTGCGACACACCAGCGAGATATTGTTTGGTGTGCCATGGGAAATCATCCAATTTGTGTTCCCGTCCGGTCTCGGTGATGTGCTCCCGCACACCTGAAGCCGTTTTCAGAGGCTCAGTTTACCACTCTCCCCCAGGTTGTTTACATCCCGTATTTTTGGATCATTCAAAATAGTGGCAACCATATCGTTAGATAGCGATTACGAATATAAAATATACTAATGTGCCGAAAGAAAATGCAAACAGGGGCCGAAAAAAAATGAAAAAAAATAATAACATTTTACATTTTTATGTACCGTAAATGACAGACCATAGAGCGCACCTGATTACAAGCCGCGCCCAGTACATTTTTAAAGGAAAAAAACATGTTGTACACACATAAGCCGCACCTGACTATAAGCTGCTTGTGCCCACATTGAAACATGAGATATTTACAAAAAAAGATGGTACACAGAAAGAGTTTTATTAAAATATGGTAAATAGAAATCTGCCTTAAACATTTCTGCTTGTTGCTTCTTTAAATCCTTTCGTTTCGTCACTTTTTTTGCGTTTACAAATAAACACACTCGTGATACGATTCCCATTATGGTAGTTAGCGCTCCCCTTTCGATTGACACCTATTCATGCTAGTTTTAGTTATGCACAAAGCGCAAAGTTTCATTAAACTTAGGTCTTCCTCGACATATATTCCACCTGTCTCACGCTTACCTTTGCCGCTCTGGCACCCCTAGTGGCCGTTAGAAAAAATGCATGAATTGGCAGCATCTTTACATAAGCCGCAGGGTTGAAAGCTTGGGAATGAAGTCGCGGCTTATAGTCAGAATTTTACAATAGTCACAAAGGTAAATTAGGTAACAAATTAGGTAACTACGTAGTTTAACTTAGAGGCGATAAATAAAGTAAACCACACCTGTCTCTTTGAAGAATAATGCCCCTCGCTGCCTGATTTTTCACATACATGGTCCTCACCACAGGACACTTAACCTTTATTCAATATTTTCTATTTGCAGCGATTCAACTACATATCCATCGTCTGCTCATACGGATCGAATCGGTCGGGCTGAGAGTTTATTTAGTTATTCCTGCTTCACTTGTGCCTCGATTTACGGAAATTACATCAGTAATCCGAAATGAGCTTCAATGTCATAGGACAGGGTTCGGGAACCTATGGCTCGCGAGCCAGATATGGCTCTTTCTATGAGTACCTGTGGCTCAGAGACAAATTTGATCGCATGCAAATTTTCTCCATCTCGTTTAAAACTTGAGCCATTAATCCTGTTCAGATACGCGCAAAGCAAACCAAAACCGAATTACGAAGCAGTACTTCGCAGAATATATAGGGCACGTTTTTCACTACAATTTACAGTCAAGGTGTCACACAAAAAAAAACTCGTTTTGGCTGTACAACGCTAAAGAATCCTTTATATAAAAGCTCACTATATAATCTGTGTTCAGATCCCTTATGATAAAATCCACAGAACAAACTAAATACGCCAAAACACCGGAAGATAACTTAAAGTGATTTGATTGGGCGAGTGGGAGGGATGGGTGGAGCTATGCAAAAAGTGCAAGCACTCCCTACCATCTTTCGCCCTACACCGTCTGCGCCAAAGGTCAGGCTCCCTGTTTGCAGAATGTTGTGACGTTTTTACAAAATAACTGGTTTTGAAAACCAATATGTATGAAAAAAAAAGGGTCAAAATGAGTTTAACCGATCTTGAGTAATTGCAAGAAAGAGACAAGTTTAAAGTGATATGTTTGTTGATTTTGGGACACGGGCTGTGGCATTATTCTCTTTTCATAATTTTTTTCAAATCATCAAAAATAAATGTGCTAAAGACTAAGCTATTGTCTGGGGCGCGGGTTTAGCAATTTAGTAAATTTGTCTCATAATATATGGTGTGGCTCTTTCCCAAAATGAAATTAATACATTTTTCTTTTACGGCTCTTTGAGTCAAAATGGTTCCCGACCTCTGTCATAGGAAAGTGCGTGTATTCCTACCTTGATCGTGTCCAGGGCCAGTTCTATGACAGCACACTGCTTGGGCGATAGCGCTTTAGCCTCTTCGCGGACCATGTGCTCCTGCAACGATGAGTATGACTCTGTTATTTACATTGATTCAACACTTAGCTAAGCTTAGTTGTTAGCCAACAGTTCTGTGAAATAACAATCAAAAATATAAAACGGCATGACTGCAACTCCTATCAAGCTTTAAAATTGCTAGCTTCACGCTAACATGCAAAATGATTTTAACCAAAACAAACCTTCAAATGCCATCAATACAACAGTAACATGAGCTAATCTATATTTCACGGCTAGCTTTACGACACCATGCGGGTGTAAACATCCAACAAAATTCGGGTTTCTATTTTAAACCATCGAAACGATCGTTAAATCAGCATAAACACAACAGCAACATGAACTAATCTATCTTTACACAAAATGTAAATATCCAGCAAAATGAGTGTTCCAATCAATGATTTTAAACCATCAAAACAGTCCTTAAATTAGCATAAGCATAAAAGTAGCATGAGCTAATATGTATTTTAAATCCACTTTACGCTAAAATGCGGATGTACACACCTGACAAAATAAGCGTTCATATTTAAATTATTTTAAAATATGAAAAAAATAAACTGAATTAGCACAACAGGAACACGAGTTAAAATCATATTTGGCAGTTAGCTTTACGCTAAGACGCAAATATAGACATCCTGTAGAATGAATATTTCTGTTTCAATGATTTTAACCAATCAAAACAACCCTTAATTTAGCATAAACACAACAGTAACGTAAAATCAACAAAACTCATCTTTCTGCTAAAATTAAAGCACCAAAACAACCCTTAATTTAGCATAAACCGCAGGAACAGTCACGTGAGGTAAATCATATCTTACAGCTAGCTTTACACTAAGACGCAAATATAGACATCCTGTAGAATGAATACAGTATTTCTATTTCAATGACTTTAACCCATCAAAACAACCTTTAATTTGGCAGAAACAAAACAGTGAGGTGAAATTCAACAACAGAAAGATTTCTGCTCAAATGAAAGCTCCAAAACAACCCTTAAACAGCAGGAACAGTAACGTAAGTTAATTCATATTTTGAATCTAGCTTTACGCTAACACGCTAATGTAAACATCCAACAAAATTCTTCTTTCTGTTCAAATTAAAGCATAAAAACAACCCTTAAACATCAGGAACAGTAACGTAAGCTAATTCATATTTTACTGCTAGCTTTAAGCTAAGATGCAAATATAAACATCCAACAGAATGAATATTTCTATTTCAATGACATTAACCCAGACCTGGGCACTCCGGCCCTGGAGGGCCGTATGTTCTGCATGATTTTTGAGGTTTCTCTGATCCAATACAGGTGATTCCAATCACCAGTATCGTTAACGAGCACTTGCTAGCTTGCTAACGAGGTTATAATTTGTATCACCTGAGTTATACCAGCTCAGTAGCCTAGATGGTAGTGTGCCCGCTTTGAGACTGGGAGGTCGCTGGTTCGCGCCTCGGCCGAGTCATACCTAATTGGTAAAATGGCGGCGCCCTCTGTTGGCTGCGGCTGCATCGGCTCGCTACAACGGGTCAGGTGTATCGACATTTCGTTCTGTGTACATTGTTACAAAGAATGACAATACAAAGGAAATTATTATTATTATTATTATTAAAGAAGAGCAAACTTCAAAATCTGTCAGGACGTATGGCCCTCCAGGACCGGAGTGCCCAGGTCTGCATTAACCCATCAACACAACCCTTAATTTAGCATAAACAAAACAGTAACGTGAAATTCAACAAAATTATTTCTGTTCTTATTAAAGCATAAAAACAACCCTTAAACATCAGGAAGAGTAACATAAGCTAATTCACATTTTTCAGCTAGCTTTACGCTAACACGCTAATGTAAACATCCAACAAAATTTATCTTTCTATTGAAATTACTTTAAAGCATAAAAAACCCTTAGTTTATCACAAACACAACTGTAACGTGAGCTTATTCATATTTTTCAGCTAGCTTTACGCTAACACGCTAATGTAAACATCCAACGGAATAAATATTTCTATTTCAATGACTTGAACCCATCAAAACAAGCCTTAAGTTAGCAAAAACACAACAGTAACGTGAAATTCAACAAAATTCATCTTTCTGTTCAAATTAAAGCTCCAAAACAATCCTTAAACAGCAGGAACAGTAACGTAAGCTATTTCATATTTTTCACCTAGCTTTACGCTAACACGCTAATGCAAACATCCAACAAAATTCATCTTTCTATTGATATTACTTTAAAGCATAAAAAAAACTTAGTTTATCACAAACACAACCGTAACGTGAGCTTATTCATATTTTACCGCTAGCTTTACTCAAACATAAGAATGTAAACATCCAACAAAATGAGAACTTTTTAAAGGATTTTAAAGCAAAATAATTCTTTAATTAGCATGAACACAACAATATCATGAACTATTCCATATTTTACAAAATAAAAGCTTCTTTCAATGCTTTTTAATTAGCGGTAACACACAGGTAGCAAGTGCTAAACTTTATTTTAGTAGCGTGAACGGAATTTTGGGTGGGGAAGGGGTTCATTTCTCAAAGGGCAAAAAAAGGTAATTCCATATATAAGTGTACATGTAATCCATAAGTACTAATACATTTTCTCAACATTATACAAATCAAGACTGTTTTTTTTTTTTTTTAATAAAATGGACAGTCAATATGGACCGCAGTAAATTGTTTAGAATAGAATAGAATATACCTTTATTGTCATTGTTACAAAATGGGTTAACATATTGTGACAACGAAATTGGGCATGACACTCTAGTCTCACACATTCACAGTGAGGTAAAAAACCAAGAAGATAAAGAAACAGAGAAGATAAGGTTATAAAACAAGGAGGATAATAATAATAATAATAATAATTTCCTTTGTATTGTCATTCTTTTGTAAGAACGAAATGTCGATACACCTGACCCGTTGTAGCGAGCCGATGCAGCCGCAGCCAACAGAGGGCGCCGCCATTTTACCAATGTTATAAGTCTTAGGTATGACTGTTATAGTTATAATTTACACGATATTTAAACAAGAAATGTCGGCATGTAGGATGTCACACACAGTTTGGTATCGTAAGGGTTTGTGCAAATATGCATTAGTGCAAAAATGCTCAATATTAATTCCAAAAATAAACATATAAAACAAGGACTTTTTAATAGAGGGCAGAGAGGCAGGAGCTGTAGCACCACCTACTGTATCTACTTGCACGTGGCTCGCAATTCTCACCACTGATCAAAGACTAAGGAGAGAAAAACACAAAAACAAGACAGTACCTTGAGCTTAGACAGCTGACCCAGTTCTTTGGCAGCATTAAAGATGAGCTGAGTGCCCTGCAGGAAGAAACAAAAACCAGAAAACACAAAAAGAAGTCGAAATGGGATCTCACAAAAAAGCCATCGATACAAGAAGACGGAGACATACAAAGAAAATCGTGGTCGGATTGATCACATTTCTTTAAAAAAAATCTTTTCTTAAATTGTCAATTGAAAGGGTATTCTTATATAGTTGTCTTCCATATACGTTCTTGTCAGTCATGTAATCTTATCCAAAGAGAACTAAATCACCGTTAATTCCGGACGACGGAGCGCATCCGATTAAAAGCCGCATGAGCACATTTAAGGAAGAAACTCAAATTTCGCTGCATTTGAAGCCGCCCTCAAAACTAACTCATTCACGTCTATCTCTTCAATTAAAAAAAGAAAAACAGCGGGGAAATGTCGTTCATAGAAGAAAAAAAAAATCATTGGATGAGTCTCCAGAATCAGAGAATGCGGGCCCTGATTCCAAAAAGTTGCCCGTCCATGTCCAACATTTGAACAGCTTACAATACAGCTTATTTTTGGCATCGCTCCAAAAAATACGCAGAAAGGAGATATGGCAAAAAGGGAACGCGCTTTATTGCATACGGGACACATTCAAAGTTCCAGATGTTCAACATTGGTTTTTATAGTGTTCTCAAAATGAAGTTAAGATATCTCGCGAAGGTCGTCCGCCCCGGCTCTCTCAGGATATCAGCTAGTGACCTCTTGCAACAACGCCATCCCACGACCTTCACCAGATGCCTACATACTAATTAGTTATTATCCACATTCCACAACACTTTTTTACCCTGTAGGTCATCTAGCAGCTGCCTTAGGAACTGGTGTGAATCAGGGAATTGGACCGTTTAATTAAAACAAAGCATCACAAGGGCACTCAGCAGGTGAATATGCAATGTAATTTCTGCCAACTGCTCTGAATGTCAAGAAATTCTATGAAGTGCGGGTAAACAGTGGGAGTAACTATGCCAAATCATATAATTAGCCCATTCATTCTTCCATTATCTGCACCGCTTATCCTCAGTAGGGTCGCAGTGGTAAAAAATGTAAAAGAATGAATGTGAAAATCCAGGGTGGCGTTTACAAAAAAAAGTTGAGTTTCTTTCTTTGATTTGCATGTGCAGCTTTGAACCAGGTACGCTCAATAGTCCGGAATTTACAGTACTTGAGCACCTTTCAGTCGGCTAGTATTTGAACACCCTGCTATTTTGCTATTTCTCCCACTTAGAAATCATGGAGGGGTCTGAAATTGTCATCGTCTGTGCTGTGAGAGAGATAAACTAAAAAGAAAAATCCAGAAATCACTATGCATGATTTTTTACAGTTTATTTTTGCGATATAGCTGCAAATAAGTATTTGAACACCTGAGAAAATGATTATTAATATTTGTTATAGTAGCCTTTGTTTGCTATTAGAGGTCAAACGTTTCCTTTAGTCTTTCACCAGGTTTGCACACACTGCAGGAGGGATCTTGGCCCACTCCTCCACACAGATCTTCTCTAGATCAGTCAGGTTTCTGGTCTGTCGCTAAGAAACTTGGAGTTTGAGCTTCCTCCAAAGATTTTCGATTGGGTTAAGGTCTGGAGACTGGCTGGGCCATGTTAGAACCTTGATATGCTTCTTACGGAGCCACTCCTTGATTTTCCTGGCTGTGTGCTTCAGGTCGTTGTTGTGTTGGAAGACCCAGCCACGACCCATATTCAATGCTCTGAGTGGGGGAAGAAGGTTGTTCTCCAAAATATCACAATACACGGCCCCAGTCATCCTCTCTTTAATGCAGTGCACTTGTCCTGTCTCATGTGGAAAAACACCCCCAAAGCATGATGCTACCACCCCCATACTTCTCATTAGGGATGGTGTTCCTCGTATTATACTCTTCCTTTATCTTCCTATAAACACGCTTAGTGGAATTATGACCTAAAAGGTCTATTTTGGTCTCATCTGACCACAAAACTTTTACTCCTCCAAATGGTCGTATGCAAACTTAAGACGGGCTTTGACACGTGCTTTAATGACACGTGCTGGTTAAAGCAGTGGAACCTTTTGTGCCAAGCATGATTTCAGATCACGACGTCTTCGTGTATTACCTACAGTAACCTTGGAAACAGTGGTCCCAGCTCAACAACTCCTGTCGTGTAGTTCCGGACCTATTCCTCACCTTTCTTTGAATCATTAAGACACCACGAGGGGATATCTTGCATGGGGCTCCACTCTGATTGAGATTGACCGCTTCTTCCATTTTTCTAATGATTTCTCCAACAGTGGACCTTTTTTCACCAAGATGCTTAGCAATTGCTCCGTAGCCCTTTCCATTCTTGTGTAGGTGTACAATTTTGTCTCTGGTGTCTTTGGACAGCTCTTTGGTCTTCGCCATGTTACAAGTTCAAGTCTTACTGATTGTATGGGGTGGACAGGTGTCTTCATGCAGCTAACAACCTCAAACAGGTGCATCTGATTCTGGATGATACATGGTGTGCAGGCGGACTTCTAATGGGCAGAATAACAGGTCTTTCAGGGTCAGAATTCTAGATGATACACAGGTGTTCAAATACTTCTTTGCAGCTGTATCACACAAATACATTGTTAAAAATACATGCATTATGATTTATCTTTTTAGTTTATCTTTCTCACAGTGGACATGCAGCTACGATGAAAATTTCAGACCCCTCCATGATTTGTAAGTGGGCAAAATAGCAGGGTGTTCAAATACTTCTTTTCTTCACTGTAGGGTTCTCTAAAGATAAAAATGTTGTATGACAAGACAAGGAAAGAACCAAATCTACATCCCCAAGACTTTGTGTCAGTGGAGCTGAGGGAAAGAGACAAAGACAAAAAGAGAGGAAATGGAGGATCAAAGGACGAGACATTTAACGGAAGGCGTTTGAGTCCTTACGTCGCTGTGAGAAGCGTTCTTCAGCCTCCCCTGAAAAGAGAGAACCTGGTTAAGAAAGAGAGAAACTGCCGCTCGCCGCACTCATTTAGGAACATGGTCGCTGCAGAGAGTGGACACCCTCCTAAACAAGAACCGTCTACATAGATATCCCCAAAGTTGCTCACACATGTAAAAACAACTCCATGATTAATAATGGATATAAATAAACGTATAATTCAGGTTGGAAAAACATATTGTACGGATATTGTGACTAAGGAAGCTAGAGTGGATACTGTGTAAAATGTATAATAGTTAAAATATATACAGTACATACAAATTCATATATATTGATGATGAAGACCGAGCAAAAGAAAACAGGGAAGCATTTTATTTTAATTTTTAAGTATGTTGTTAAACTTAATTTGGGAAAAATTAAATCATAAATGCCCAAATTTTTTTTTGTATAGAAAAAAAAATTTGCAATTAAAAAAAAAGGATATAATTGTAAGTATTTCGTTACCCTGGCAGACAATGTTGTTCATTAGAAGTAATATTTTTCACATTTAATAATAAAATTTGTTAAAAACAATTAAAAAAAATAATCATGCGTAAAATAAGCAAAAATATTTTTTATTAAATTTTATTAAAATAAAAAAATGGAAAACAAAGCTTACAGAGTATTTTTAAAAAGAGGGAAATAAGTCTTAATTAAAAAAGTAATAATAAAATAATGCTTCAACTGTATTTTAAAAAGAAAGTATGTGGCTTAAAATGAGAATAGATCATTTGTTTTTGTATTCTTCGATTTCATAGATTAAAAAAAGGAAGATAATGCTTGAAGAGATCCAAACAGACTGACTGAGGAGATCATTTCTTCCTCATGCCATGAGGCTCTTTTACTCCCCCCGGGGGAGTAAAAGCCCACATTAAACCCCACCCCCACATTTGTATATTACCCTATTTTTATTACAGTGTGTATTTTCCGTAGCACTATTTAAATACTCTATAGCAACACGTTAGATTCGGTATTTTTGTATTCTATATCTTTTTTTTTATTATTATTTTTTTCAACGCAAGGATACTGCTGGAAGTGTGAATTTCCCTACGGGGATGAATAAAGTATCCATCTATCTATCATCAACAATTTTGCACATTTTAAATACTGTTGTTCTCATTTTAAAAATGATTTTAAGACATATTTTATGTCAAATATACTTGAAATTAGCTAAATAACCCGCCGTTTTTCACAACTTTAAGCTTCGTTTTAGAAAGTAAAATAAACCTTTATCACATAACTATGTTACCTTTTTCAAATTATTTTTGGCTAAGCTATCTATTTCTGGTTTTCAGATGTTTTTATTCAAAAAAATAAAATAAAATATAAAACCCAAAATAAATGATTAGTAGAGTAGAATTTGACCTCTTTGTTCACATTTTACAAGCCAAGCGCATATTTTATATCGTTGCATGACCAAAATACTTCTTAAACTAAAATGTGTAAACATAAAACCCCTAAAAAATGATAGGGTTCGTACACTTTTTTCATGGCTAATTTCAAGGCTAATTTTTAATTTTTTCCACCACCTTTAAAAGAAGAAATCCAGTGCTGATGAAAACAAGTGTTTTTTTTTTAGCTTTCATGACTAAAATACAGCCGCTATCTTGCTGCTAGCACATACATTGTGCTATTTTGAGATGTTCCCATCATTTTGAGTGAATAGGCTGCTATAAACTGACATGAATTCTGCCTTTTTGCTTCAATAATGCATAGCACCTTGGCTACATCACACTTGTTTACAAACACAAGGGCTTTATAGGGGTTGGGTAATAATTGAGTTTAATATCGAAGACAAAAAAAAAAGAAAAGGTAATGTTTGTATAAATGAATTAAAATGAGCCAAATTTGGACTTTAATGATATGGATTGCTCCGAAGCAGAGTGCATTCCATCTTTAAATCGACTGCTGATCTCTTGCTTTTTCTTTTACTTATTTTAATTTATATTTTTTTGCACGGTTTTTGGAGGATCTAAATTGGTTAAAAAGATTTGTAAATAGTTCATTTTTTGTATTTTATCATTTAATTATAGCACTGAAGTTAAAAATAATAATGATAATAAACCATTAAAAAGCAAAACTTATGAGAAGCTGATTGGGAGCCGAAAGAGTCGGCTCTTCTTAGTGAGCCGAGCCAAAAGAGCTGGTTTTCTAAATGGAGCTGACCTTTTTTGTAAGAACAGTAGAGGGTGGTGACGTTTCACATGACAATGCCATAATGGCTAGTCACCGGAGCAGGCATGTCAGTGTCATTTTCACACACTTAAAAAAAAAAAATCTTCATTTATTTCATGGTGTATAGTGTTAGACTGCCAAGTTATATGGCAACGGCAACCATTTCAAGCATTTTCAAGCACTCCCCTCAAAATTCAAGCATTTTCCTGACCTTGAAAACGCAACAGGATAATGCAAGCATTTTCAAGGATTTCAAGAACCCGTACGAACCCTGTGAAGTTATAGTCAACAGAACACGAGCAAACCAGACCGACACCAAAGGTCCGCGAAAAGACAAACACTTTCACTGCAGTGTTGAAAGAGATCAGAGACAGGCAACAAATCCACAGTTTGGGGGTGCAAGGGGGTCATTTTGGAGGGGGGGGGGGTTGTTTCAAGTTGTGGAGAAAGGGCAAAAAAGGGGTGCACGTGGCACCCGAGGGATGCAACCCACCCTTGACTTTTGGGTCGAGGAGAGAAACCCACACATATCTATAGGACACTAGATTATTATTATTATTATTATAAGTGGCACGCTGTAGCAGCCTGCCAACTAGCAGCCTGCCAACTAGCGTGCTTACGTGGCGGCCATATTGGTGGGGGCAAAGACTATTACGGACAATTAATTAAAGACGTATAAAAACTGATTTTTTTTTTTCTAAAATAAAAAAATGAACAATTTATTAAAACAATTTATGAACAATTATACAATGACACTCATTGAAAAAAGGTTTTAAAATTCAAAATCAGTGTTGAGAGGATATTTTAAGACTTTATTTTAAACAAGGTTTTATTTTTATTTTGCAAATCAAGTTAAATGAATAACCATATAATATGTATTATACATATATACATATACACATAACCACAGGGGTCTCCAATGTGGTGACAACAGGCCCCCGGGTGCCCACTAGGAACAGTTTAGGTGTCCCCGGAATTGTTCTGAAAATAGCTCATGAGTGCTGGTTCATTGAGATTTTCTAGTAAAATTATTGTTTTCTGGGTTGACTGAGTCTTATTAACCCTACTTTTAATAATCAAACTGGTAATAACACGTTAGTAACATAGTAACCACATTAGTTTATCATTTTAGAAAACCAAATATATACGTGGACACAAATTATCTATTTAAGTGTTGTTAATTATTTTTAAGCAATTAAGAGAATAGAATGAGAATTTATTCATGTATTAAACAGATTTTTAATTCACATTTTTATTGATATATTTAATAGGTAATAAAACAAACACAATTCCAATTTATTAGTTTTATAAATGAGCAAAGAATGTGCAGTTTTTTTAGCTAGCAATTAAGCTCATTTTTTAGCTTTGTAGCTAACTATCTTCCTACCTTTTTAGCTATTTGGCAAGCTATCCAGCTAGATTTATACACTTCTTTGCATGCCATCTAGCTAACATTTTACCTTTTTTTGCTAGTTGTCAAGCTAAATTTTGGCCTTCTTTCTAGCTAGCTAGCCGTTTTTTATCTTCCTATATAGCTATATAGTTGGCTTTTTACTCTTTATGCTAGTTATCTGGCAAGCTATCCAGCTAGATTAATACATTTCTTTGCATGCCATCTAGCAAACATTTGACCTTTTTTTGCGATTTATCAAGCTAAATTTTGGCCTTCTTTCTAGCTAGCTAGCAGTTTTTTTAGCTTCCTATTTAGCTATATAGTTGGCTTTTTACTCTTTATGCTAGCTATCTAGCTCCATTTAAGTTTTTACCCGTTTACCTTTTTAGCTAACTATCAAGTTACCATTTCAGCCAATTACCAAGCCATCTAGCTAAGTTGCCGTTTCAGAAATTTATATCAAACTGGTTGCCCTTTGCGCTAATTAGAAACCGAAAGTAGCTCTCAGTTAAAAAAGGTAGGAGACCTAGTAAAAACTATAAAACGGTTCTAGAATCTCTGACAGAGGACGGTTTTACGAGTATTTATCTTGTACTTGTATATAAATCAAGGGAAGTGAGCCTTAATTTTAAAAACATTGAAATAATGTAAGCCGCCAAGAGGGACTGGAGCCACAGAAGCTCTTAACAATTAATTAAGTTAATGGAAAAACATTTTACCCATGAAAGATTATTCCAGCTTTCACTTTAATAATTTCAATGCAGTTGTTTGTAACATGTTTAATTGTTCATAAACTGTTTTAGTAATTGTTCTTTTTTTATTTAAAAAAAAGCCTTTGTCCGGTTTTAATATTAGTTTTAATATTAATATTAATTTTCCGTGATAACAGCACCTGTTGACGTTCACTAAAGAGTTATCTGTATGAAAATCGACTGTAAAATGAATCCTGTTATGATTTATTTTCAATGTAGATAAATTGCCTTGACGGGGACGTTGACCCGACCAATATGGCCGCCACGTAGACACGCTAGTTAGCGAGATGCCACGTATCGAGTGTTCTATAGATATCTGTACCTGAGGCGTGTTCAGGAGAGTAATCAGACATGTAGTCGCTTGTTAATCGCTTGCCGCGCACTGCTGAACGTTTTGTAATCGCTCACTGTGATTGCCTTACTGATCCAAAATGGCCGACGACAGTACAATGGATTTCGTTCTACAGCTTGCTTTGAGCGAGTTGGCTGATATGAGCGACAGTTCGCATATTGACACAGTTAAGGTTATCCTAAACGCAGTGGAAGGGTCATACCTGTCTTGCATTGTTCACAAACATTACCAGGCAATGTAAGACGATATATTACATCGCCAACAGCACTCGTCAGGGTGAGATCCTCCACGTTCAGCACTGTCGACGCCATGTTGGAAATCAAAGTAAGCGGTCTTTCTCCCGTGATTACTCGGGCACGCGAGCGCTCAATAATCATTGGCCGTTCAGAAGCTAGCGATAGCTAGCGATAGCAATCGCTCACTCTCCTGAACACGCCTCAGGCACAGGCAAGAAGTGCTACTTCCTGTTTGATGGGCGGGCTTATGAAGAAGGAGTGCACTGATTGGTGCAGGTGTTTTAATGAACAGACTGGGGCCTATTTAAACCATGCGTCTTTTGGAAAGACAAAGGAGGACAGCAGAGGTGGCCAGTGTTAATTTTTTGTAAAGATGTAAAATTGAATTCTATTTATTGTTTACAATTTGCTGAATCTCAAGAAAAAAGAGAAGAAAAAACATTTAACACATGTAATGATTGCAATTTTATGAAAAAAAAAAAAAAAAAATCACAAAAGTAAAATTGATTTTAATCCAGGATTTAAATTTGAGATTCACATTCTTATTAAATTTCCATGGGACAATATCTTTTTTCTTTTATTAAATATGTTTAACACATATTTGTTCATTATTGCCAAATCTGTAATAAATATATCAAACACATGTAATGATTGTGATTTCATTTCCACAATTTCACAATTACTATTTCTTCTTTTTTATTATTAATGTATTGTCATCTGTTTTCTTTGGATTTTTTTACAATATTAAAACTGTAATTCATCTTTTGGTAATTTTGCATGTCATTCTAATTTTAATTTAATTTAGTGAATTCTTTTAATGTTTTAACTGTCAGATTTGTAATTTTTGTATTTTTGAAATGTTTAAATTCTCATTTTTTTCATATTTTAAATGTTAAAATTGCAATGTTTTAAACTTGTTGCATTTCTTTTAAGGGTTAAAATTGTCATTATTGGTGGTGGGGGGGGCAGTAACTTTTCAATGTATTGCTTTGTTTCATTGTTAAAATGAGTTATATTTGCATTATTTTCAAGTTGAAACCTATCATTTTCTTGTTTGTATTTCTTCAATATTAAAATTGTAATTTTTATTTTTGGGCATTTTTTAAACGTTTCAATTGTCAGGTTTTGATTTTTTGTATTTTTACTATGTCTGAATTCTCATATTATTATTTTTTATATTTTAAATGTTAAAATTGCAGTGTTTTAAATCATTTTGTTGAATCCATTCATTATCTGCACCGCTTATCCTCAGTAGGGTCTCGGGGATGCTGGAGCCCATCCCGGCTATCTTCGGGCAGTGGGCAGGGGACACCCTGAACTGATTGCCAGCCAATCACAGGGCACACAGGGACAGACAATTCGCTCGCTCATTCACATTTAGGGACAATTTGGACCGGCCAATTAACCTGACATGCATGTTTTTGGAACTTGGGAGCACAGAAAGAACATGCAAACTCCACACAGGAGGTTCTATCTCATAACCTCAGAACTGTGCCACACACGCGCTAACCGCTGCGCCGCCGTGCTGCCTGTTGAATTATGTAATTGTTAAAAATGTCTTCTATTTTTAGCAATTTTAACGACTAACTTTTCAATGTATGGCTTCGTTTCAATGTTAGAAGTTGTTATATTTGCATTTTTTTCAAGTTGAAACCTGTCATTTTTCTCAATTTATTTGCATTTCTTTTGCATTTTTAGCAACATTAAAACTGTATGATTATTTTTTTAATCAACACTGGACGGAAAGAGAAGACCAAGAGGGAGTGGTGAAAGTGCAAAGTGAGATGCAGGAAAAGTGGAGGCAACAAAAAGAAATCCAAAATCAAAGAGGGGAAAATAACAGCCAAACATAGCAAGTAGAAGAAAAACCGAATGAGCGCGGCCGGCCGGACAGACAGACAGACGCAAAAGCAGGAGAGCAATAGAGAGCAATATAGCTGTACTTACAATCATCTGTTTTCGGGAGAGCGGTGGGAGCAGGATGTCATAAATAATCACAACAACCAGAAAAAAAGGGTCAGTCAAGCGCCAAAGAGCCCCACATCAATCACACAGAATAGTAAGAATACAAAAATAAGGTCCGGGAGGGCATCAATTGATTTCATATTTGGATCGGGAGTTCTTATTTCCAATGATATGAGGCTCTTTAAATGATAACACAAATACAGCACAGATATAGAAAACAAAAGAAAACGGGTTGCTTTCCAGAATGTTCTTTTTTTGTATGTACCGTAAATTCCAGACTACAAGCCGCTATTTTGATTGACATCAGCGGTAGGCAAACTACGGGCTGCGGGCCACGTGCGGCCCTGTCAGGCTTTTTTGTCCGGGCCCCTAAACGAAAATGGTCAAAATACAATGACAATATATAACCTAATAAATGAAGTACTAGTCGTGAGAAAATGCTTTTTGTTGCCAACTTTGTCTCCATTGTGCGTTTTCAAAATATATCCCAACTCAGAAATCCTACAAAATAATAAACTTTACACCCAAGAACTAAATATCAAATTTAGTGCTTAAAAGCAGGGACCTTATTTATTATTTTGCTTTTATTCTGAAAAAAAAAGAAAAATACAATAGAAATACTACAAGGATGCTACTACAGTAACACGATAATAAAAAAATACTACAACAGAAATATTAAAACAAATATACTACATTTATATTACAAAAATAATAAAGAAACACTACAAAAACACTACGATGTAAATAATACAAAATTACCACAGAAATAGTACAGATATAGAACAAAAATACTATTATGGATATACCACAAAAGTACTTCCACAGAAATACTGCAAAAATACAGCTCCAGTAATAATGCAATACAAAAATGCTAATACAAAAATACTATGACACAAATACTACAAAAATACGGCTATAATAATACTTTAAAGAAACTACAGATATACTACAAAACATCTACAGAAATACTACAAAAATACTACTGCAGAAATGCTGCAAAAATACTACTACAGTAATACTGCAAAGCTATAAATCAAATTCAGTGCTTAAAACAGGGAGCTAATACAGAATTTAGCTTTAATTGAGTGTTTCAAAACCAATTTGATTAAATGAATCTAAATAAAAACAAATGTAAAATATAATACGTAATTGTCTCCATGTATACATTAAGGAAAAATTGGATAGGTATCAAGAATTGGCCCCTTGCCCTGTTTTTTTTTTTTAACCCAGAGCGGCCCCCGACTCGAAATAGTTGCCCACCCATGTTCTACATTTTAAACGCTGCAGCTTACAATCGGATGTCGCTTATTTTTTTACCCACGCAGGTCGTCTAGCAACTGGGTTGGGACTGGTGTGGACCAAGGAATCGGACTGATCAATCAAAACAAAGTATCACAAATGCAACCAGCAGGTGATGACTCAATGTGATTTCTGCCAAGTGCTCTGAACGTCAAACTGAGACGTTCAATGAAGTGCAGGTAAATGGTAGAAGTACCTATCACTCTATTCCATAGTTAAACCCCCCATCATTTAATTAGTGACGTGCATAAACGATTGAACAAAATTCCCACTGCCCAGTTGTCAGATTCAGCAGGAAAATGCCTTGTACAGTAAGTAATACATTGTGCCACAATTAAGCCACTCGTTTGCAGACTGTGTCCGCAGATGCCAATCTCAATCAGCTAGCGCAGCAGTCCATATTAGTCAAATTGTCATTTAAATATATGCTGGAGTGAACAAAAACATTCTTAAAACAAAACTTAAGTACTGGACTGACTAAATTTCATAAGCCCGTATCATCACAACAGCCTTCACACTTATTGTGCCATGCAAATGATCTTAAGCCCTCCCATCCCTTGCACAGATGACAAAGTTATAGAGAGGAGACCAAGTATTGCTACTGTTGGATTAGACCTCTTAGATATCCAATAGAAGACTTGAACTGACCCGCTAGGTTGCTGTGACCTTATCCTTGCTAAAGACACTCTTGCACAGATTATCTAGTTTGAACCACTTAAAACAATTACGTTTTACGTACGTACTTTGAAGAGTTTACACCCTGCCCTCCTACCAATGTTCCCTGTAATTTTGCCCGGGTCTGAGCGTTCACACAAAGTCGGTGAGCAACGCTTGAAACAACAGTGAGCAACCATAATCCCAAGAGTGGCAAGATAATTAATTATTAAACATGTCCAAAACTCGACATCAAGTTACATTTTGCTGAGGTTCCGGCAATGCAAAATTATTTTTCTCTTTTGAATGAATTGACTCGTGTACTATTGCAAAGGTTGTACGGCCTACAAACGTCGTTTGTTCTTACAATTCTTTCACAAGATATCCATTTCTTTTTATTTCCTGATATATTTTGTCGCATAATATTAACATTTTTGGGGGCTTATTTAGTCGCTTGTAAGATACAGAACTGCACTTAGTCACATTTTTAGTGGAAGTACAATGTTGGCAACAAGATTCACTTGATATCATTGGAAATTATTTCAATGCAACACAAACTTTCTTCTTTTTTCCGTGTTTTTTTCTACTTTTTTTAAATTCCTTTAAAAAAAATTTATTGTGTTTATTTGTCCGAGCTGTTACTTTTTTCTTTTTGTTCTCTATTTACTTTTTCCCTACATTTCTTTTTGTTCTGGCTTTTTTCTAAATTTTTCCTTCTTTTTTCTCCTCCTTTTGTTTCTTTTTTTCTCAGGTTTTCACTACTTTTTCATTTTGGTATTTTTTTTCTTTTCTGTTCTATTCCCCCCTTCCTTTAAGTCATTTTGTGCATAATTTTAAATAATATTTAGTCATGTTGGGATTAAAGAAGCAAAAACAACCTGAAGAGCCGTTTAGGACCCGAAAGAGCCGGTTCCTTTTAGTGAGCCGAGCCGAAGAAGCCGGTTCTCGACAAACTCTACTAACTTTACTTTTCAACTTCGCTCGACATTGACTTCAAAATACTGTACCACATTTAGGACACAACGTCAGGGGAACCAGTGTATTTTTACCTTCATGCACTATAACTTTGACTTAAGTCGCTTCTTAATTAGTAATTTTGAGCCCTCATTTTTGTGCGCTGGCTAGATTTACTTGTGCGCTGAGAATGTGCGAGCAGTGCGCTTAGAGGGAACACTGCCTCCTACCCCCTTTGTGGGTGCGTTGCTAAGACAGCATAAAAAAAGACACTCTCTTTTATAAGACATTTTCCGTGTCACACTGAAAAAGGCTCCACAGCTGTGTATTTAATCTTTCTGGCATCCAGTATATAGTTAAATGAAAATATACAATCTCCTGGTTCTTTTTTCTAGTGTAGCGAGCATTTAAGACAAAATAACTGGGCTGAGGTTTAGGCAGAACCCTACAATACTACTATAAAAAAATCATAATACATGCTAACACTAGTTAGTGTTAGGAAAAATGTAGGAAAAATAGGCTCGATTATTCACCTTGTCCCACACTAAAATATTCAATCAGCTGACATTACTTGTTGGAAAGATTCAAAGCATTTATGTGTAAGGTTTTTTGTCATACTACTGCGTATATTTTAATGCTTATAAACATTGATTGCTGCACTTTTTAATTAAAAACAGTCTGCAAACGAGTGTCTTAATTGCAGCATGTGTTACTTTACTGTACTAGACATCACCCCGCTGATTTTTTAAAGATGTAATAGAATTGAGGTTCATTTTATGGCTGTTTAAACCTGCAGCTTGAAATCCAGCTAATGAAAACAAAGTCACGTGCGTGTGCAGATTTTAATCAGGTGCACTATGTAGTCCAGAATTTACTGGATTTGTTTTTAGGAAGAGGACCACATGATAGTGACATAGTGGAGAGCAGACCCGGTATGCAAATGATATGATGTACGCCTCTTAAGTGCAAAATGTGGAATAGAATGTGACTCATTTGGAATTGCAGCAGCCTGGAAGCGCCTTTGTTTTTTTTCCCTTTTTCACACTCCTCCTCCATTTTCCTTTCTTGTCCTGCCAATTTAACAGGCGGACGTGTGTGCGTGTGGGGTTCGATTTCCAGGCAAAGCAGACATTTTCTCACCTTTTATGTTTTGTACTAATGATGCCAATGCAGGATGGGGAAACAGTTGCAGAGGATACATTTGTTTTTTTGTTATTTTTACAGCGAGTAAGCGTTTCATGCTAAGAAATACATGCCTACCATTGCTGGCATGTGGAAAGAAAGGTATCTCTGTGTTTTGCCATTTAAAGCATTTTATCAATCTTTAAATCATATTTTTTCATCCTTCTGCAATGTTGCAAATCTTACATTGTTAACATTTATTTTGCAGTCTTGTAATGTGTAAATTCCATTTCGGTTAGGCTTTTTGCAGAGCTTAATATGTATTTTCTAGATTTAATAGTATGTCATGTAATGGTGCAGCTCTTGTGTTCCTGGGCTGTAAAAATAAACAGGACTTGACCATTTTTTCACATTTTAAATAGTTATTTTGTAATTTTTTGGCATGTTTGCAAGGTTAAAATGTTCATTTCTATATTTTGTGCATGATCAACATTTATTATTTTTTATTGCAGAAGTGCAGAAGTAAATGGAAGGAGACCAAGAGGAAGGCCGTGATTGACGTGGATGGATGGTGTTATGAGTCCACTGCAGGAAAGAGGTCCAAATCTAGTGAAAGCTTGAGCTATTGTTGGTGATAGGAATGAGTGGAAAGGTGTTGTAAAAGGATAGTGGGATATTTGGACGCGTTGTAAGAGATGGGCAGGGCACCTGTATGATGCGGCAGGGGTAAACCAGTGAAAGCTGACGGGCCCTGCTGTTGAAGAGAATAGTGCGTTGTGTCACCCTGACCCAAACGACATGGCCGCTTTGTGTCCCGTTTCATCTGAGGGACGAAAGCATGACCATCTTGGGTCCTGAGGTGCTTAACTTGTTTGGGTGTTTAGGCATTTGGGTTGGCCATGGTCAATCTTTTTGTGTTTTTTTGCTACTTTTTCCTTTTGTCTCTTCCTTGTTTTTGTATACGTGTTTGTCTTGCTGTCGGTCACCCCTTTTGAGGGATATGACCAAGGTAGATAGATCGATGGATAATTCTTTATTTATTATACCTGTATGTATATATATATAAAAGGTTAAAACGTTCATTTTGTTTTTTTTCCCTTTTTTAATTCTTGAAATTGCATAATTTTGCATTTTAGCAAAGTTTAAATTATATTGCAATGTATGAATTATCTTTTTTTGTGCATATTTTCAAAGTTTAAATGGTAATTTTTTATTTTTGTGCGTTTCAAAAATTTTCAATGATATATATTCTTCATTTTTTTAATGTTTGATTTACATGTTTTTTTCCGAATTATCATTTATTTTCACGGTTAAAAAAGTAATTTTTTTCATACATTTTGCATCGTGGAAACTATTGGGGGAGATGAGGGGGTGGGAGGGGGACTTCTGCATTTTTGCAATGTTCAAATATGTCTAAAATACAAAGAATCATAAGACTCAAACATGGAAGTATGTTTTTGTTACATGACAGTGACAATAAGTTTTAAAACCTATTTAAAATAGTAGTTTTTGATAAGTTTATACTTTGTTCCACTTGCACGAACTGGTTGGAGCTACTGGATTTAACCTTGGCAATGATAGCATGTATTTATTATAATTAAACACACTCTACAAGTATTGACTAGTGATTAATTGGTGCTGAAGTTATGAATCATCTGAAAGACAGATTGACGTCTGCTTCAATGAGAGATGTTCGGGATGCAGTCAGATATTCTAAAATTCCGATGCTTATGCAGCAAAAAGACATTCGATATGTTTATATTCACACCGTGTTTCGAAGTCTAATCGCTCGGGAGACTTTTGCCTTCCTCGGTGAAGACGCACTCACCGTTTGATCGGAGAGCGGCGGTAGAACGATGGTCTTTTCCATTGTGTTCATCACCAGCTTCCAAAGCTCCTTCAGCACACGTTTCAACACGGTCTTCTCACAGATCTTGGCGAACAGAGTCAGGCTGAAGAGATAGGGTGGGAGTGGATAGAAATAATGATGATGAAAGACTAATCGCAAGCAGAAAATGGGCAGATACTACAGTTTCCGACATGTAACAGATCTATTGCCAGGTCTTAAAGTGACAGTGTATGATAATTCACCACTCAAGGTCATGGCATGGAATGCAGCTAAAGCTTGTGCATTCAAAAGAGACACACTAGAAAAGCCTGAAGGATATGTTATCACAAAATTCGGAATCCTACTTCCATAATTGATTGCGTGAGCGAGGATGAATATCGGCCAGCGACAGAACATGAAAGCTGGTATTAATCCCCAGCGTCAAAGTCTGATGAGTGAATTTTGAGGAAAAACAGCTATACTAAAGATCCAGGGCATATATGGCTCTTTTAATGAGTACATATGGCTCGGAGATAAAATTGTACTAGTACAATTATTTAATATACTGATACATGTAGATTCAGATTCAGATATACTTTATTGTCATTCTAGTACACGTGTATACAGAACGAAATGTCGATACATCTGACCCACACAGTTTCCTTGAATGTACAGATATAAATAAAATGTTGTATTAAGTTGGAGTATTGAAGTACTAATAATATACTAAATAATTATGGCTATGTATAGTATTATACAATAGTGCAAAGAGTGCAAGAGTAGCAGCTAACCAGATGTGCAAAATGGGCAGTCAGGTCATCGCCGATTGTCGAGCATGCAAAGAAAAACTATGCTGATAAGGTTCAGACGAGTATATACAGGACTGTCTCAGAAAATTAGAATATTGTGATAAAGTTCTTTATTTTCTGTAATGCAATTAAAAAAACAAAAATGTCATACATTCTGGATTCATTACACATCAACTGAACTATTTCAAGCCTTTTATTATTTTAATATTGCTGAATTTGGCTTACAGCTTAAGAAAACTCAAAAATCCTATCTCAAAATATAAGAATATCATGAAAAAGTATACAAGTAGGCTATTCAACTAATCACCTGAATCATCTAATTAACTCGAAACACCTTGCGAGGGTTTCCTGAGCCTTCAAAACTAAACTAAATCACAAGTATGGGGAAGACTGCTGATCTGACTGCTGTCCAGAGGACCATCATTGATACCCTCCATCAGGAGGGTAAGACACAAAAATAAATTTCTCAAAGAGCAGGCTGTTCACAGAGTGCAGTTTCAAAGCATATCCACAAAAAGTCTGTTGGAAGGGAAAAATGTGGCCGGAAACGTTGCACAACCAAGAGAGATGACCGCAGCCTTAACAAAATTGTGAAGAAGAGCCGCTTCCAGAATTTGGGGGAGCTTCAAAGACAGTGGGCTGAAGCTGGAGTCCAGGTATCAAAAGCCACAGTTCACAGACGTGTCCGGGAAATGGGCTACAATAGCCGTATTTCCATGGTCAAGCCACTTCTGAACTCAAGACAACGGAAGAAGCGTCTGACTTGGGCTATGGAGAAGAAGCACTGGACAGTTGCAGAGTGGTCCAAAGTCCTCTTTTCAGACGAAAGCAAGTTTTGCATTTCATTTGGAAGTCAAGGCGCCAGAGTCTGGAGAAAGGCTGGAGAGGAGCAAAATCCAAGTTGCTTGAAATCCAGTGTGAAGTTCCCACAGTCAGCAATGGTTTGGGGAGCCATGTCAGCTGCTGGTGTTGGTCCACTGTGTTTCATCAAGTCCAGAGTAAATGCAACTGTGTACCAAGAGATTTTAGAGCACTACATGCTTCCATCTGCTGAAAAGCTCTATGGAGATGAGGATTTCATTTTCCAGCATGATCTGGCACCTGCCCACAGTGCCAAAACCACCAGTAACTGGTGCACTGACCATGGCATCACTGTCCTTGATTGGCCTGCTAATTCCCCTGCCCTGAACCCCATCGAGAATTTGTGGGGTATCGTTAAGAAGATGAAAGACACCAGACCTACAAATTCAAATGAGCTGAAGGCCGCTATCGAAGCATCCTGGGCATCAATAACACCTCAGCAATGCCACAGGCTGATTGCCTCCATGCCACGCCGGATTGATGCAGTAATCCGTGCAAAAGGATTCCCAACCAAGTACTGAGTTCATCAATGGACATTTTCAAATGTTTGATTTAGTTTTGCTGTTATAAAATTATTTTTTTACTTGGTCTGAGGAAGTATTCTAATATTTTGAGATAGGATTTTTGAGTTTTCTTAAGGTGTAAGCCAAATTCAGCAATATTAAAATAATAAAAGGCTTGAAATAGTTCAGTTGATGTGTAATGAATCCAGAATGTATGACATTTTTGTTTTTTTAATTGCATTACAGAAAATAAAGAACTTTATCACAATATTCTAATTTTCTGAGACAGTCCTGTATATAGGACAAAATTGTAACTACAGTTTGCAGTCGCCAAGTCAACCCAACAGACCCCGTTGTGGCTGTAAATCACTAAATAATCCTTCATATGGAGGCTTATTTAGAATAGAATAGAATAGAATAGAATAGAATATACCTTTATTGTCATTGTTACAACATGGGATATATTGTGACAACGAAATTGGACGTGGCACTCCAGTGCCACATTTTACAGCAAGGATATAAGGAAAACAAAGAGATCAAGGAACAAAGAAGATGTTTGTACTGTCCTTGTTGTATAGGCTTTGTTTTCCTCCGGAGGGGGGGTGTATGAGGGGGTGAGGGACAGACAGAGATGGGCGGATCCAACTAGATGTTTGATCTTACTGTACACACGGTCCAGTGTTTTTTTCCCTAATTGCTAAATCCACTTATTGAATGGATTTGGGAAGTACAGTTCATAAACATGCCCGATTAAAGTCGCCGGCGACGATAAAAGCTCCGTTGGGGTGTGCAAGCTGCTGTTTATTGATAGCAGCGGGCAGGAGATTTAGCGCTATGCTAACGTTAGCATCCGGTGGAACGTTAGCATCCGGTGGAACGTAAACAGCAAGCACAATGACCACAGTTAGCTCTCTTGGTAGATAGAAGGGTCTACACGATACTGCTAGAAACTCTATATCGAGTGAGCAGTGTGTGTCAATGATTCGGCTGTTATTGTAGCGCAAAGCGCATATTAACAATCCATGTGTTAAGACATTTTATTAGGAAAAGCTACAGAACAAATTTTAACCCAAAACAAACTTTGTACCCAAAAGCTCGAACAATAATAATAATAATAATAATAATTTCCTTGTATTGTCATTCTGTGTAACAATGTACACAGAACGAAATGTCGATTACACCTGACCCGTTGTAGCGAGCCGATGCAGCCGCAGCCAACAGAGGGCGCCGCCGACCACTTTTTGAGTCTTAGGAATGACTCGGCCGAGGCGCGAACCACCGACCTCCCAGTCTCAAAGCGGGCGCCTTACCATCTAGGCTACTGAACAAAGCACCTAGAGCAATTTCATTGGGTGAGCGGTAGGAATGGGTGGAGCTTTACACGGGGTGCACGCACTCCTCCTCGCCCAGCACCGTTTGCATTGAGGGTAAATAGGTTGGTATAGTGGTTTGCAGTATTTTGTGACATTTTTACAGAAGAACTCTGCTTGCACCTTATTTTTAAACCACTACGTAGTATAAAAACGAGCCTCAACATTCTTAAATAATACAGGCGGGACGAATTTTAGGTGATATTTTAATATTGATATGGGACTCCGATTATCATATCATGAAACATTAGACAGTGAAATAAAATGGGCTAAATAATTAGCTTTTGTCTGGAGAACGTATTTGGCGCTTTTATTGAATTTTGTCTCAAACTATATGGTGTGGCTCTCTCTCAAAAAAGAAATGAAAAATATTTTAGTTTTTATGGCTGTTTGGGTCAAAAGGTTCCCGAAAAAACCCAAAGTGGAGTAAGCAACATCTCAAAAGTCCCTTAGAGGGTAACTAAAAAAACTCACTTGCTGTCAAGGAACTCCATGATCGGTTGCAGGACGTTATCAGCATCCTGGGCCACGCTGCTTGCATTCCCAACGTTCGTAGTTCCTTTCACCTGCGCCAAGATGTCACCCATCTGCTTCACGTTCTCTTCGATGTGAGGCTGGAAACTTTTTGAAAATGTTGAATTTAACGAGAAAGCCATTAAAAATGAACCAGTGTTATTAGTACCTGACGGAAAAGATTCGACTGAGGTCATCCATGACGTTGTTGAGCTTCACCTGCAAGTCTTTTAGGATGTCGCTGGCCTCTATACACAGCTGAATACAAAAACACAAAGGTTAGAGTGGAAAAACTATAGATTATATTAACTCTTCTGCGTATTTAATTACAATTATCTAGCCTATGAATGAAGTAATTGATTAAAATCTACGGTAGACTGAAATAAGACGCTTTTTGGACCCTCTTCACAACATCTGCAACAATTTTTGTCTGTGCCCCAAAAAACTATGCCTCATTAGTCTCCAAGATACCCGTCTCCTATTGGTTGACGTCATATAAGATGTTGATATGTTATTGGCTTGAGTAACTGCTTCATGGAGATGAACTTCATCTCACCATGCCTTTCCCTCTTATCATTCAGTTAAGAAGCTCATGTAACAAACTTGAATTTCTTTGGCTATGGGTCCCCAAGACTTGTGATACTATAAAGAAGCAAGAAAATGATAACCATGAAACCAATTGTCAAGAAATTCAAAGAAAGTACACACATCCTTAGCCTCGCTTAGGAGTATGGCCTTAACCAATTGACAATCAGGAGTTGTTACGGAAGCAAATTAAAGAAACCAAGTCTTCTGAGGGCATGGCAATCCTCACAAGTGGAAGTTTTAAAGTCAGTTTCCATTTTAATCCGCAGTCTCCTCCTAGCTTTGCATCCACCTACTAACTCCACTGTACCAGTTCAGGTCACATAACACCAAAGGTAAATCAAATGTCATTTTTCTTTACATATGTATCTATTTGTAATGTTATCTCATCATATGCATATGTTAGACTACGAAACATGACTTGATTGGTACGGTGTTGCCCGCTTGCAAGGATTAGTTATATTGGCTTATGAGTGTGTTGCCCTTGAGGCAATTGTTTTTCTTTGATAATCACCCTGTCAATAATAAAGAAAAAAAAAGCTAAAAATGGAGGTAGGTTCATTAAGAATTGTGCAACAAATATATTTCTCGTTTAATTGAGTTAAAAAAATACATCGAATTAATATTACTTCCGGGTTTCCAGCGTCACCTCCGGTTCAGGGGAGTTTGTAAAAAGAACACTGACGCTATGGTTGACATGACTGTTGCTTGTCTAATCTCTCTCCGTCCATTTTGAAGGATTAACAAGGTAATTCCGTAAGTTTCTAAAAGTGATGATTTGATGTTTGAATAGATCAGGGTTCCTAGAGCTTAAGTTAAATTCAAGACTTTTTAATGGCTTTTGAAATCAAATTCAAGTCCAAGTTGACCAAAAACACCACCATTGAAACAAACAAAAACTAAAAAATACTAATATTTCTCCCACACAATACACCATACCTTATTAATGTGTTCACATTCAAGATTTTAGAAAACGGGATTAAATACATTTTAATGCCAATTAAAGCCTTTTTTTCAAGAATAACGAATTAAATGTATTTTACGACTTTAGGGATCCGCAAGAACCCTGTGGATGTAAAATTAATGCACAATATTTTCCGCAATTATATTGGTACATGGTCTCAATGCACTGTCTTGGGATCATGAGGTTGCAGGTTCGATTCCCGGCTCCTCCGTGTTATATGTCGAAAAGTCCTTGGACAAGACACTGAATGCCTAATAACTCCGATAGCAGGTAGTTGCCTTGCAGGCCTGACGCTGCTATCTTTTTTTTAGTGTGTAAAAGGGAAAAGTGTGGAGCACATTGTAAAGCTTCATTGACTTGAAAAGCGCTATATAAATGCAGACCATTTACATTTACAGTTTTCATCATCCTGAGAAGGAAATTCAAGCTTCGGTAACACGGTCCTTCTTTGGTGGTTTAATTCGGTATCATATCGATGACACTACACATCCATCCCTCCATTATCTGCACCAATTATCCTCAGTAGGGTCGCAGGGGTGCTGGAGCCCATCTTCGGGCAGTGGGCAGGGGACACCCTGAACTGGTTGCCAACCAGTCGCAAGGCACACAGGGACAGATAATTAGCTTGCTCATTCACACCTAGGGACAATTTGGACCGGCCAATTAACCTGACATGCATGTTTTTGGAAGGAAACAGGCAAGCAGGGGGAGAACATGCAAACTCCGCACAGGAAGGTTCGATCCCATGACCTCAGAACTGTGCCACACACACGCTAACCACTGCAACACCGTGCTGCCCTGACGCTACACATATTATATACTATTTTGTTGTTTTGATGTTTTTATCAAGGGTACTGGGAATGCATCGCTTAATTACCATTGATATCTATCCCCCCATACAGCTATTTCCCTTTCCAACCCTCACCTGAGAATGGATTCATGTCGTACTGTATTTACAAAGAGACGGCAGACTCACATCTTTTCCACCCATGGCCTCAAACATTTTTTCCAGCTGCACTCTCAACTGTTGGATGTTGTTGATGAGGATGCAGGGCTAAAGTAGATAAAATGATTTAATACATATTTCAAGATGTAAAAGACACAAGGCTCCGAGTGTGTGTTTTTCTCTCTTACCACTTTCTCCATGTTGACATAGTTGGCAAACAACTTGGAGATGATGTCAGCGTATGATAGAAGGACATTGCTAATGGTCTGAAGGTAGACAAAGAAGAAAACAAAATTATGTTATGGTTATTGTATACTAGAAGCCATTGAAATTTTAAAGTACAATATTTTGAAGACTATTTAACAACTGACCTTTGCAAATCGTTTCATGTAATGCCCGACGATCTGAGGATCCGGACATTCTAATTTCCTGATGATCTCGAAGCTCTGGTTAAGTTGGGAAAATACGTCCACCACGGAACAAGAGAACAGGGCATGCTCGGATGTGACCTGGAACTGTAGTTCAGAAGGAAGGGAGGTCGAAGAAGAGAAATATGAGTATGACGGAGGAAAATTATACATTTAATTGAAAGAAGGAACTGAAATACCATATTTTACAGACTGTAAAGGGCACCTGATAATTAGGCTAACCTTCAAAAACAGTCCACTGTAAAATGTGTTTTTAATTTAAGGTGCATGAAATTAAAGCTACTCTAAGATCGCAGGTTGCATCAAACAAAGTAGTCAATTAAATATACTGTATATTTAATAGAAAATAAACATGATAAATATGCATTTGCAATTTTATACCCTTTAAAGTGCATTTCGAATTTCTGGCATATTTTGGGTTTAAGGTGCACCTTATAGTGTCAAAATTCCGGTAATGTGCAATTGAAATTGTAAAAAGAACAACTTAAAGTCAGTTGTAAAGTAGACCCCTGGGATACAGGGGTACCTTTTCACCTTACGGTGTGGTATAAGATGTTTTTTCAAACCTTTTTTTTTCAGTATTTTCCATACTATACAGCACAGGTGTCAAAGAGGCGGCCCGCGGGCCAGATCAGGCCCGCTAAGGGATTGAATCCGGCCCGCGAGATAACACTCAGAGAAGCGCAAGAGAAAAACAAGCTGCAGGTTGAAATATGTCAACTTGATGTTGCCAAAGCCAGGTGCCTCGAACAAAGACACTGTACTTGTATTTAGTTCTCTCTCTCTCTCTCTCTTTCCTATCCACTCTTTTCTCCCACTCTGTCTCTTTCACTCTTTGTGTCTCTCTTTTTCTCTTCCTTGGTTGCTCTTTGTCTCTTTCTCTCTCTGTGTCTTTTTAACTTCTTTTGCTCTAACTTCCTTTTTTCCTTTTCTCTTTCTCTCTTCCTACCCTTCGCGCTTACTTTTCTCTTTTCTCTCCTTCTGTCTTTCTGTTTCTCTTTGGATCTTTTCTTCCTCTCCCTTTCTTTTTCCCCTCTCTCACGACTTTTTATCTTTTTTTTCTCTCTCTCTCTCTCTCTCTCTCTCTCTATCTCTCTCACCTGTTTTCTCCCACTCTGTCTCTGTCTCTTTCACTCTCTGTGTCTCTCTTTTTCTCTTCCTTGGTTGCTCTTTGTCTCTTTCTCTCTCTGTGTCTTTTTAACTTCTTTTGCTCTAACTTCCTTTTTTCCTTTTCTCTTTCTCTCTTTCTCTCTTCCTACCCTTCGCGCTTTCTTTTCTCTTTTCTCTTCTTCTGTCTTTCTATTTCTCTTTGGATCTTTTCTTCCTCTCCCTTTCTTTTTCCCCTCTCTCACGACTTTTTATCTTTTTTTTCTCTCTCTCTCTCTCTCTCTCTCTCTCTCTCTCTCTCTCTCTATCTCTCTCACCTGTTTTCTCCCACTCTGTCTCTGTCTCTTTCACTCTCTGTGTCTCTCTTTTTCTCTTCCTTGGTTGCTCTTTGTCTCTTTCTCTCTCTGTGTCTTTTTAACTTCTTTTGCTCTAACTTCCTTTTTTCCTTTTCTCTTTCTCTCTTCCTACCCTTCGCGCTTTCTTTTCTCTTTTCTCTTCTTCTGTCTTTCTATTTCTCTTTGGATCTTTTCTTCCTCTCCCTTTCTTTTTCCCCTCTCTCACGACTTTTTATCTTTTTTTTCTCTCTCTCTCTCCCTCTCTCTCTCTCTCTCTCTCTCTCTCTCTCTCTCTCTCTCTCTCTCTCTCTCTCTCTCTCTCTCTCTCTCTCTCTCTCACCTGTTTTCTCCCACTCTGTCTCTGTCTCTTTCACTCTCTGTGTCTCTCTTTTTCTCTTTCTTGGTTGCTCTTTGTCTCTTTCTCTCTCTGTGTCTTTTTAACTTCTTTTGCTCTAACTTCCTTTTTTCCTTTTCTCTTTCTCTCTTCCTACCCTTCGCGCTTTCTTTTCTCTTTTCTCTTCTTCTGTCTTTCTATTTCTCTTTGGATCTTTTCTTCCTCTCCCTTTCTTTTTCCCCTCTCTCACGACTTTTTATCTTATGTTTCTCTCTCTCTATCTCGCTCTCTCTCACCCCTTTTCTCCCACTCTCTGCCTCTTTCACTCTCTGTGTCTCTCTTTTTCTCTTCCTTTGTTGCTCTTTGTCTCTTTCTCTCTCTGTGTCTTTTTAACTTCTTTTGCTCTAACTTCCTTTTTTTCTTTTCTCTCTTTTCTCTTCCTACCCTTCGCGCTTTCTTTTCTCTTTTCTCTTCTTCTGTCTTTCTATTTCTCTTTGGATCTTTTCTTCCTCTCCCTTTCTTTTCCTCCTCTCTCACGACCTTTTATCTTTTGTTTCTCACGCCCAATCTTTCTTTGCCCCGCCCTCTCTCCTTTTCCCTCCCTCTTTCTCTTATTTCTTTCTCTCTCTTTTTCTTTCTCTTTAATCTACTAGTCCGGCCCCCGACAGAATGTTTGTTCTATCGTGTGGCCCCCGAGTTCAAATGAGTTTGACACCCCTGCTATACAGCATCAACAGCCAATTATTTCATGTGACCGGCTTCTTATCAAATTCAAACCTTGCGGTGTTAGTGCATACATGGAGGGCTGTCTGCTATTGGTCGACGTCGTGTAAAAAACTTATCTGCTAATCGTTAGCGTCACAGCATCAAAAAAAATGGCCATATGTTATTGTCTGAAACACCTCTCACAATGCCTTTTTCTTTCTTTGCCAAGTTCAAAATTTGGTGTGCTTCATAAGGACTTTGAGAGTTGGCGATACATTATGTATTTTTTGTACGATGTTTACGGTATTTTCTATGGGCCCCAAGCCTTGGAGTGATGCTATAGGGCACAGGTGTCAAACAAGTGGCCCGCGGGCCGGATCGGGCCCGCTAGGGGATTGGATCCGGCCCGCGAGACAAGGCTCAGAGAAGCGCAAGAGAAAGAGAGCTGTTGGTTGAAATAGGTCCACTTGATGTTGCCAAAGCTTGGTGCCTCTCACAAACGCTGCACTTGTATTTCTCTCTCTCTAAACTCTCTTTCTCTCTCTCTCTTCCTCCATTTTTCTCTCACTCTCTCTCACTCTCTCTCTTTCACTCTCTCTGTCTTTTTTCTCTTTCTTTGTTCCTTTTTGTCTCTATCTCTCTATGTCTTTTAACCTTCTTTGCTCTCTTTTCATTTTTTCTTTTACTCTCTTTCTCTCTCTCTCTTGCTTTCCCCTTCTGTCTTTCCCCTTTCTCTCCTCTTTTTCTCTTTCTATTTCTCTTTGAACTTCCTTCTTTTTCTTTCCCCCTCTCTCATTATTTCTGTTTTTATCTCTTGTTTCTTATGCTCTCTCTCTCTCTCTCTCTCTCTGTTTCTCTTTTTTGTCCCACCCTCTCTACCTTTCTCTCCCTATCTTTCTCTTATTTCTTTCTCTCTTTTTTTTCTTTCTAATCTACTAACCCGGCCCCCGAGAGAATGTTTGTTCTATCGTGTGGCCCCCGAGCTTAATGAGTTTGACACCCCTGCTATAGGGGGAAGCAAAAACATGACCATGGAAACAAAGGTTGTGATTATCAAGAAATATGATGACGGCAAACGGATCGCTACCTTTGCTAATTGGATGGCCTACTGATCGAAGGACGAGACTATTATTAAAAATAAGGTGATTAAAGCAAGGAAAGTTGTAGTTTTGAAATCCGTTTTAATTCATTTGATCCGACGTCAGTCCAGTTGCATCCGCCTGCTAACTCCACTGTACCAGCTCAGGTCACGTCACACCAAAGGTAGATGAAATTTCATTTTTTTCCCTTTACTTGTATATTCATTTCTAGTGTTATTTAATAATATACCCATGTATTACACAAAAGCAGTGCTTATTTTGTAGTATTTTACTGCTTTACAGTAAATTCCATTTGAAATCTCCACTTCAGAACGGAGCTTTTATCATCGCCGGCGACTTTAATCAGGCATGCTTAAGGACTGTTCTTCCCAAATTAATTCAATAAGTGGACTGAGCAATTATACAGTAAGATCAAACATCTAGTTGGATCCGCCCATCTCTGTCCGTCCCTCACCCCCTCATACACCCCCCCCCCTTCCGGAGGAAAACAAAGCCTATACAACAAGGACAGTACAAACATCTACTTTTTTCCTTTATCTCTTTGTTTTCCTTATCCTCACTGTAAAATGTGGAACTGGAGTGCCACCTCCAATTTCGTTGTCACCATGTATCTCATTTTGTAACGAAGACAATAAAAGTATATTCTATTCTATTCTATTCTATTACTGTTATATTTTTGGGGTCAACAGTATAGTTCTCCAATGTTCCATTAGGGAATCTCAGTCATGAAGGGGAGGACAGTTTTCCTGAAACCAACTCCTCGAGAGGAGGTCCTTAAACCAATCTTCCCGTAATAAAAGGCGGCAGTAGCTCAGGAGGTAGAGCGCTCATCTTGGGATCAAGGGATCCCAGTTCAAATCCCGGCTCGTCTGTGTTACATGTCGAAGTGTCCTTGGGTAAGACACTGAACCCCTAATACCCCCAATAAGCAGGTTAGCACCTTACATGGCTGCAAGGCCACTATTGGGAAATGTGGAGCACATTGTAAAGCGCTTTGGGAAGTCATTGACTTGAAAAGCGCTATATAAATGCAGATCATTTCATTTCATAAAAAAACTCCTTTTAGACAACTCCTATGCAGCTATTTGAAGCTTATAAGCACATTGCTGTGTTCTTGTCATTAATGCCAAGGCGTCTTTGATACATGAGACAGGGGAAGAGTGGAGAGGAGGAGCAAAGTGATAGCTTTGAGAGAGCACAAAAGGAGAAATTACAATCATCGTGCCTGAACAATTACAGCTTAGCAGTTTGGGTAGTAAAAAAGCGCTTACTCCATCTTTCTTGTCCCTCTCCAAAGCGCCGTGTAGGAAGTCCCGGGAAACTTCCTCGTTTTCATCCAGCCACTGGATCACGAAAGGCTCGAACCACCTGCATGAGGGTAATAAATCAAGTTATTTTTGTGGGGAGGGATTGTTGATTTTGATGGCGAAAGGTCTTCAACTCACGCAGGATATTCAGGCACTCTGCTTTTGAAGAAAGGCAGGTCTTTGCAGTACTCGTTGTAAAGCCACTTGACCTTGAAGTGCAGGTTCATGTAATCGGCGCTTTTGCACAAGCGGTTTTTCTCGTGTTCTGATGAAAGAGTGAAAGCAAGATATGAACTGCAACTGGAAAATATTCCCGAATAATCGCATACTTGTCAACCTCAGCCAATTGCCACCTTTATTAATAATAGTAATCCACCCTGTTAAGCGATAACAATCCTTAAAAACAACGTGGAACCTATTTACAGACGCTACCCTATACGACCGATCGACTTACGATAAACGGTAGATACGATCATTTTTTTCGGGATGACGAAAAATATCCGGACATTGCTGTTGGTTAGAGTTTGTATTGTGTGCTTTCCGCCGTTACCGGCGTGTGGTGGTGCTGTGAGAGGTCACTCAGCATCTACCCGGAGGAAAAAAAAATCCGGCTTCTACTTCCTAGTTCGTGTGTAAACGTTTTCTACTATATCTCCTATTGTTTAATATCTTGTGCATCCATTCAATATGGTTGGTGTAGTGTGTAAAGAGGAGTTGAACCGTTTCATTTGAAACGAAAGTGGAATAAGAAAGCTTAATGCGGTTGAGAAAAGGGTTGGATCGCTTTTTTTTCCGGCCACTCTCTACCACAGAGGAGTACCTCTTGAAGCCCATCTTCCTAAAGTAAGTTAAACTTAACTTTATTGATCTTTATAGAGCATATTATTTTATGAAATGTTTATTTTTTAGTACAAAACAATATGGGTTACCTATACAGGGGTAAACATACAAACTAAAGCACTGAAGCAACTTACTGACTAATTCTACTAACGAACGATCGTCCGGAACCTATCCTATCTACTATGTTGTCTGATACCAGTGACCAAGACGATCTGGATTAGAGCCAAAATGGGAAAGATGAAATTTGTCCAACAAAAAAAGAAAAAAAAATCCCTTACAAAAATTGTTATACAGCGTACACAATTGGAAATGATCAAAAAAACGTAGAAAATATGGGAAAAACGTATAAGTTGACAGGTATGAAATACAGAGGCACTGAAATGGAGCAAAAAACGCATACCGAAAATGTGACGCTTGGCTAAAAACTGAAGATAAAACACAAATATTAAAAAAAAAAAAAGGTAGGTAGATAGATTAAATTATCTTTAATGAGCACAAAAGGGCATCTAAAGGCTTCAAAGAAATCCAGTTAGACAATGTGATACGAAAGAAGTAAAACGTTTAAGGGATCCAAAATGCAAATAACAATCAACTTCTTTGTACTTAGTGTCTGCTTTTAATGAAAATACAATATTTGTAGCTGCTACACAGCAAAACCTTGCGTTCCCGTTTGCAAGTACATGTTTTGGAGGATTTAAATTATTAATGGACAGGAGAGTTAATAGTGACAAGAAAATGGGAGGAGTGGAGAACTGATGATCATGATAATGGTTGTGCAGTATTAGGCAGTCTAATATAACAAACGAGTCACACTCGCATAGTCGTCAAAGGAAAAGAATAATACTATAATTAATAGATGGATAAATACTTTATTCATCCCCGTAGGGAAATTCAAATAATAATAGTAATACAATACAATAATAGTTGTAAATTGAACTCTTGCCGTACACAACTTAACACCAGCCAATCAATCGACTGTCATACACAAAATACGGGTTTATAAATTAAAATCGGTGAATGGTTGATAGTTAACTATAGTTTTAGCGTGTAAATATTAATCAAAGTCCAGCTAGCAGCTAACAAAAATGTCTTGTCAGTAAAAATTTGGCAGAGCTTTGCAGGCATACTTGCCCCTGAGCGAAAGCCAGCTTCACATGGCTTGCCTCACCTTAGACATGACATTATCGCTCTCTTGGAAGCCTTACTTTGGTTTTATATCATATTCCGTGCTGAAAATTCAGTGCGTCCCTACTAAAAAAGCCTGATTGTCTTGAAATTGCACATTGCATCTAAATCACAATACTGGAAGAAATTATGAATGTATGTTCTTGTCAAAAAGAGCATCAGCAACAGCACCGACTCACCCTCCATTGCATATTTCATGTCCTGAGCAAACAGGTTCCACATGACTTCGGCGCTGATTTTACCCACATTGAGCTCCTGGGGGAATCTGGATGGAAAACAAAAGATCAGAGTGAGGAGGGGAGAAAAAGAACAGATGGCAATACAGAATGTTGGTGGAAACAAACTGGTTGAGGCAGGGTGTGTAGGAGTTCTTGTCTTCCTCGATGATTGAGACAATAAGGGTGATGAGTTTGGACCAGAAATCCAGGTTCTTGATACTGGGACCTTGTTCCTCTGGAGGCACTGCACCTTGCTTAGCCTGGATCAAGAAACAATAGGAAAATAAAATAATGGTAGTATACTGAATTCAATTGAAAGAAAATCACATTACACTACAAATAGCTAATTATTGTTTTAGTGTAAAAAAGGTTTGAGTTTCAAAATGAGTATTTTTGTTCTTAAACACTTTATAAAATTAATGGCAGGAAAAATCAATGCATTGGGAAATAAATATAAATAATTGACTTTTTTTTCCTGAATTGTTTTCATTTAAAATGACAGTAAACACACACACACATATATATATATATATATATATATATATATATATATATATATTAGTTAGTACCTGTTACTCTTCTGATTTTTAATTAGATTAATTTGTATTTTTCCCTACTTATTTTTTATGAAGCAGTGTATAATGTTGTCACGGTTGCCATGGCGCCCAATTGGCCCCGCCAGTGTGGCGCCAGCTGCGGCTCATTGACAGATTGGCTTTCCTTTGTCAGTCTGTCAAAGAACCTCTGCCCCGCAAGACTTGGGTTTCGACTAGGTCCTGTTTCCTGTTGGTTTTTCTTGTCCGGTATTGTTCCCGTTTATTTTGTCCTGTTTAATAACGGTTTCTAGTTGTGTTCCCGTCTAGTTTGTCCTGTTTAATTTTGATATCCTTTTTTGATATCAATCCTGTCTGTCCCATTGTTTAATATTGGTTTCCAGTTTTGTTCCCGTCTAGTATGTCCTGTTTAATTCTGTCCGATATCTGCTCGGGCAATTGGTATCGATTTTGTCGGCCTCTGGCTTCCCATCATTCAACGCCAGACTGCTGCCCAACGTGCATGACTCCCCATTTCCCGTAAAATAAAAGGCTTGTGTGAGAAACGTCACGCATTTGGGTCCTGATCGTGTTCCGGTTCTTGACAAATGTTTGTTTGATGTTTATCTTTAATTCCCCCCCCAAAATTTCGAAGTGAAGAACATTGAGGGTATAAAAGATAAAATAAAATAAAATAAAAGATGATTTAAATAATAAATTAATATAAAAAGGAAATCAAAATACACATTTTCTTGGTTTGATTGTTTTGGGGAGCCAATGTTTTTGTTTGCGTTTATTTTATCCACCAAAGTTCAAAAAAAGAAAAATATAATCAAATAAACTAAAATAATGTAAAATAAACAAAAGTACAATTAAAAAAAATACAATGAAATTAAATATAATAAAACCTTATAAATACATGTTTTCTTTGGTTGTTTTTGTGAGCTTTTACATTTGTTATACATTTATTTTTTTACTTTTTTCTCCAAAAAGTTCGATTAGAGCAATTTTCAATGCATTTAAGAGAAACATTTTAAAAATGTATATAAAACATAAATTAAACTAATACAATAAAGAAAATCATAAAAATACCGTATTTTCACAACTATAAGATGCATCTAAAAGCCTTTATTTTTTTCAAAAGCTGACCATATTGAGTCACAAGGTCTCGCAACTAAGGCAAGCAGCCACTGACTACATTTTCCCCTGGCAGAGAAGTAGTGTACGAAGTATGCTGGGAAATATATTAACCAATGTGTCAGTCATCATTTGAATCGGTCACTATTGGCTAAAGTTATTCGGAGGAAAGGAGGCGTGTCCTTTGTAGCATTTACAGGATTGCATAGTCTAAAGCGGGGCAAAACAAAGCTTACAATTGCCCGAAAGAGATGTGAATCACACGTTTGGTTGCTCTACCGCCTGGATGAAATATTTTATTACTGTAGTCTTTTTTGTAAACAGGAATTATGGGGCTAGACAGACAGCTAGCAACAAGCACCGTCCATCGATGCAGATGCTTCTCGGCGGATTTTTTTATTTTATTTGTCGGCAATAATGAGTGTTTTGGAGTGTGTAAATATTTTAAATGGTTGGATTTACTACACTCACGGATGTAAGAGGACCATGGTTGCGTATTATTATTGAACGTGATGGCTGCAAGACGACTTTGATTAGCTACCCCGGCTTTATTTCTTCCCAGTATCTTGTTTCAGACTGATCTTGATTTTTCTGTGATGAGTCAATTTTTAAATTCAATTCAATTCAATTCAAAGGGTTTATTGTCATTTGCACGGAAAAGAACCACCTTTCCCTGCACAATGAAATTCTTACTTTGCTGTCCACACAGTTGCCAATGAAAAATAAAACAGAAACTAAGAAATGGTTGGCATTTCTTGAATCTCAAGAGTTTAACCTTCCTAATGATATGTGGAATGACTCATTTGAGTGATTGGTGTCATCGCACACACATCCTACGCGTCTGAGACACGTATCTTCTTCTTTGCGAGCCGTCAGAATGTTCAGGGGTTAAGTTTGACTGACCTATCTGACTGTTTTGTTGACGTTCCCACTTTAGCGCCTTATAATCCGGTGCGCCTTATGTATGGGAAACATAGGACAAAGAACTATTATTGGGGGGTACACTTTATAACCTGGTGCACCTTATAGTCGTGAAAATACGGTACACTTTTTTTTTTAAAAGCGCTTTTTGGATGTTTATCTCAATCCCCCCTTACCGGGTCCGTCTGGTATTCGCGGCTGTACAGTTCATGGCAGTTGTTGAAGATGTACTCATAAGTGGAGTTGAGGCAAGCTTTTACGCAGTCCTTTACCACCTGGCTCGCCCTGGGTGGAGATTGCAGTTCTTGGACCTGAATAAACACAAAAGCAAGAAAATAGTTTTTTTTTTTCCAAGCATTGATGAGGTTGAAGTCTACGAGAGAGAAAGAGACGGAAGCGGCACCTTCATCCTGAAGAAGGTGATACTGGTGAGGAGGTCCACTGTGGATTTCAGGTCCTGGAGCCTCTCGGGACTGCTTGCTGGGAAGTTGTTCTGCAGTCACACACAAAATGTAGTTGGAATCGTACATACAGCGAGTGTATTGCAAATGCACTCTAAAAACAAGTAGTGGGTTGCTCCCAATTTTGACTCATTTTTCTTGGTAGTTTTGAAGCTGAGAGCTACTATTTTGTAACTGATTAGTGCAAATGGCTACCTGTTTGATTTGCATTTCTAAAATAAAGAGTTATCAAGTTATTACTATGTTACTATAAAATTTAGTTATTCCTGGGTTCGTACACCTTTTTCATGGCAAAATTCAAGCACTTTTTAAGGACCAATCTGACAGTTTCTCCAGTTCCATTAAAAGAAAGAAATCTGTTGTGAATCATGTATTTTGCAGAATCACAAATATATCTGTGAATTACATATGCAAGTTTGAATATTGCGTGTGCATTTATCAAAAACATATGATTTTTAGACCTTGAGTAAATCTCTCTCCATATAGGTGTTTTGTAAAAAAGACTAGATGCCAATTACAAGGGGTGATATGTATATGTATAATGGCAAATGGCTTGCATTTGGAGTTGCAGGAAGTTCTTCCCATGACAATTTACCACTGGTAAATGCTACCTTAATTTTTTGCAATGCCCATAATTGATGCATTACCTTTGCACTCATACACATTTCATAGTGCCCCATTCAGGAGAAACATGCACCTGTCCTCTTTACTGTGACCCGTAGGGGGCAATAACGCTTCATAGGATAATGCCAAACAAACTAATGCAGTTGCAGGTGCAATGAATCACAATGGAAGAAGAAATGCAATGGCAGAGCTTAGCCACCAGAGTGTCAACATCATTTTTTAGCAGAGTTATAAAGAAACAGCAACAATTCCAAGCACTTACAATCACTTCAACCAAAATTCAAGCACTTTTCAATACTTGAAAACACAACATTAAAATTCAAGCATTTTCATGGATTTCAACCCCCCGAACAAACCCCGTTATTGCCATGTTGTAATTAATAGAAAATAGGCATAATATGCTCGGTAAACCACAAAAAAAATCTCCCTTGGACAAGGGCCCGGAGTTATTAACATATATAATTCCTGGGCTGAATTTTAAAAATAGTTTGGGGAAGTATAGATCATGTATTTAAGGACACTGACAGAGATTACTCATGCCAGTTAGAAAATCAAATTTTCTAGACATCACTATTTTAAAGCTCTTCTGGTCAAACGAGCCAAGGCTTCTTGGATAGGTGGAGCTGCATTCCCGCTACAGGCCAGAGGTGGCAGTCTCAAGTAAAGCATTGGCAACCTCCACAATGCACCTTTAAATTTGCATTACATTATTTTAAATGGAGCAAGAGCGTTTAAATGGGAGAATGGCTACAGAATGAAGTACTGTAGTCACACAGTATCTCAAAGCAGTACTCTTTTGAAATAAAATAATAAGGAGGAATTAAAAACAAAAAAACAAAGCAATCATCTCAAGCAAATAGTGATCTTACTCTGTACATGGACAGGTCAATCCGTAAGGAGTTGTGAAGTTGATCAAGAAGCTTGACAAATCGTTCTTTCTGTGGATATCATAGAGGGAGACAACAATGAGATCAGGTTTTAATGCTGGTTTTATCTGTCCACCGTGGCTTACCCCAAAGTTGGACGCTGCAAAGCGATCTGAAGCAGACACATTATTTGTAGCCTGGGTGGTGTGAGCGTAGTAGGCGTTGATATTAGCTAGCAGTGTGCTCATCACTGCAGGTACGCCCGGGCACATGTACTTTGATGACAGGCAGGCAAAGTGACTGTATAAAAAAAATATATAAATTAAAAAAAAGAAAGAAAATTGTGTAAGATAGACCAGAAGTCTCAAACTCAAGTTTGAGTCCTTTTGCAGCCTGTTAGATGATAGATTGAGCCCCCACCCCATAATATGAAAGCTCAATGTTAGTGCAACCCACACAAATTTCACATGTGCTATTAAGTTAAGCATGGCTGAAAATTCAGACGCTAATGTTTGAGATCGATGTACGTCTGCCCTTCAATATGATTTGCTAGTTACTTCCTAGTTTGGCCCATTTTAGTGCGTACACTTCACAGTAGAGGTAAGATCTTAAGCACAATCTCAAACCCGACCAGACCCCAAACAGAAATTTGGGTTGGCCTAAAATGTCAATCATCACGGGTTCGCGTTGGGCCGGGCCTCTCTCTCGTTGCCTTGGCCCATGTCTGTAATCGTTCTTAATTTATTTTTTTCTGTAAGGATTGGTGCGGTGGATTCCGTCCCCCCCAAGAAAAAAAAAAGCAGTCAGACCCTGTTTTCAGCAATAGTCGACTGGATATAATGGATCACGGCTACAACCGTGCATTTCATTCTATGTGGCCAACCAAAAAGGTGCTTTCTGTCAGTCCCTGCTTGAAGCAATATGGGATTGGGGATAATGAATCACGGCAGCACAAGAGCAGATGTAGGGAAGTGTAAGGGATATCATAGTTTGATTATAGTTTGTATGTGCTTTTGTATGATTTTATTCTCGAAAGTACCTTAATGAAGCCAAAGATTATATCCAGGTGCTGTTCGTATTCTTGAAACGATTGTATCCTCTTGGGGCCTGCTAAATATTAATCAAGATGGCCTTCACTTTAGTGCCGGGAAGTCTGGTCATGAGCTTATCTCACTTTTCAACTCCTCTGACTTCACAGTGATGCATTGTACTTTTTGTGTTACAAAGTTTCACTTTTCTTATTGCTCATTTATTATGCCCGCATGCCATGTAGCGACCAGCATTATTTGCTTCATTTGAACATGTGATTTCTGTCTAAACCAATCAGGTTTGTTTCATGTATTCCTGTGATCTTGTTTAAGCCAATCAGCCAATGTTGTTTTATGCCTGTGTTTTCAATAAATGAGACTCTAGGCATTGGGGGCGTGGGATTCCTCTCTGAGCCGATCTTGGAAGGAGATCTAGGAAAAAGCTCAGGTGGGACGCGTCTCCGATGGAAGGGCTATCAAAAGAGTGTTCTTATCTTTACCTTAACAGAATCTCAAGTTTTAACCTTGACAGGAAGGATTACAGCCCGCGACCCTAATGAGGATAAGCGGTACGGCTAATGAGATGAGATGAGATGAGGAAGGATTACAGTAGTGGGTTTTTGTGGTGTACTGTAATCACAAAATGTTTACTTGAACTGAAATGCGAAGCAATCCATCCCTCCATTATCTGCACCACTTATCTTCAGTAGGGTCGCGGGTGTGCTGGAGCCCATCCCAGCTATTTTTGGGCAGTGGGCGAAGCAAAAAGCTGGTAAATTATACTCACTGTCCCTTTAAGTCTATTATTTGCTTTACATCTTATTTACTACAGATTGATTGATTGGAAAATTGAGAAGTAATTAGAAAATCATAGTTCTTTTTCTCTTATTTTGTAGAAAAGATATTTGAAAATATTGCTTTTATCTGCGCTTTTCATAAGAAAAACCCGACGCGGCCCAACCTGACCCTAGCTGCAGTAGGCCCCAAGTAAATCAAGTTTGTGACCCCTGTTATTGACTGAACCATACGTCATGGCTTGGTAGATGGACTCCACTCCGTAACGCATAGCAAACTCGTCCACAATCTCCTGAGGCGTCTCCTCGAAGTAAACTTTCCAGGCATCGTCTCCTTTGGCATCTGGGATCTTCACCACACCTGAGTTCTGGATGTCGGTCACAAAGTGGAAGAGGTTCTGCAGAAAAGTTGAGGAAAAGGTCAAACATTAATGATGACTATTTAAGTTTTTTTTGTACAATCCAAAACTACATGAACTGCACTGTGAGTACATTTAGTGATTAACTGACTTAGGTGCCCAAGACCATGTCTGATGTAAATGGAAAGGACTCATATCTGTCCCAAAATATTCCTACGGTAAAATACAAAAAAAATATTCAGAATAATGGAAGTTAAATTAATCATTTCATACAGTCAGCACATCACTAGTGGAAGATTAGTGATGGATATTTTGTTATTTGTCATCGAAACAAGTTTACTAGTTTACATGCAGACACTGGAAATTGACGGTATTCTGACTATGTAAAGCTAAGAAAATTTGCGCAATAATCCAATTTAAGGTTTTAGAGGGTCTGCGGGTATTTCAAGTGTAAGGGTTTGGTTAGTCGTTTCATTTTTAGTTTATCTATTGTTAAATTTATACTTCAGTAGAAACACAAAATAAGGAGAGAAGACATCAATGGATTTTGAATTAGCGAGGAGGGCCGTGAGAAAACCTCCAGATAAGACCGTTTTTTTTTTTTGAATGAATGAAAACTTTATTCGAACATTAAAATTAAAACAGAACAAAAACAATAACTCAACAACAAAATGATATTACATAATATGTTCGAAAAGGGGTAGTTGTAGTCAGAAGCAAATGCTTATATTCCCATCCTAAATCCCTCCTCTGAGCCACTTTTTATTCATTCTTCAAGGTTACAAAAAAAAAAAACCAGCCTAAGAGGTTTGCAAATCAAAGAACAGCAACAAGATTGGCCGATAGCAATAATGATGCAATAGTCAAAACAACAAACAGTGGACAACAATAATAATAATAATAATAATAATAATAATTTCCTTGTATTGTCATTCTGTGTAACAATGTACACAGAACGAAATGTCGATTGCATCTGACCCGATGCAGCCGCAGCCAAGAGAGGGCGCCGCCGACCACTTTTTAAGTCTTAGGAATGACTCGGCCGGGGCGCGAACCCGAACCTCCCAGTCTCAAAGCGGGCGCCTTACCATCTAGGCTACTGAGCTGGTAAAAACTGGCATCCTATGAAATATCCTTTGCATTTGTCCAACATGAAAAACAGAATAGACTTACTATTTTACATGCAAGTATAATGTGACTGGTGGTCGTGTGCTCAAGTAGGTTACCCACATCCGTGATATTTTAATACTACAAAGCACTATGGCACCTGACTTATGTACCGTAAATTCCGGACTATAGAGCGCACCTGATTATAAGCCGCACCCACCACATTTTGGGAGGAAAACCTATTTTGTACACACACAAGCCGCACCTGTATATTAGCCGCATGCCCCCACATTGAAAAAACGCAATACAAACACGGAATTAACCCATACCCGGTACAGTTCAAAAACACAGCCGGCAGAATGAACGGAAAATGATACCGGTACTTAAGATTTAATGCAGATCTACAAAGTCCGGGTGCCCGTTGAAAGTAATCCAAGGAAAAAAGTGTATATTTCCAAAGGTAAGGGTGGGAAAAATATATATCCACTATTGTCGACCGCATCCACAAACACGTCTCACCTTTACTCCACTTCCCATCAGCCCGCGTTTGCCCCGCCCCTTCTTTCTCATTTGCTCGTGCAAAACATCAGAATAAGTTTCTAAAATAAATACATTACAAAAATATTCAATTGCAAAAACATATTATAAATGGTTACACATATTTACAAAGAAAAACGGTACACCGAGAGAGTTTTCAAAGCTTTAATAATAATATTATATTAACTTTCATCCCAAACCGTGCCTGTGAAGGGTAGCAAAATGCTACTACCAACACGCTCGCAACACAGTAAACGGCTCTGTTAAGAAAAAACATACCGTAAACCGTCCTCATCTTGGAGCAACGTCAATCATCCTGCCCTCCCAAACAGACTACGAGACTTGTCATGGATGGTGGCTCATGAAGTTCTCCCAGTCAGAGCTGTAATGCACCACCGAGGAATGTCAGCGACTTCGACGTGCCCTCGACCTGGCTGTGGCGCCCAGGAGTCGGTGAGGCACCTTTTTTGTGAGTGCAGCGCTGCCCAGGTCTTGTGGACAATGGCCGAACAACTAGGAAAGTTCCCGGACTTGCCAGCAGGAGAGGTCCCTGATGCACAGTACGTGCTTTACGGGGTGAGTCGGTCGAGGAGGCCTCGGAACGACTTTGCCAGGGACTGGCTTACTCTCGCCGCCATCAAGGACGCCATCTGGACCTCCAGAAACCTGCTGGTATGGAGGTGCAGGCAGATCCCCCCCGTGGCTGTGCTCCAAATGGCTGCAGATACCATACAATCTGCGAGCGGCGGGCCTAGGACGCGGCCATAAAGAAGACTCGTCTGCACCCACCCGGAGGGGGGAGCCAGAGCTACACTGTGGGAGTCCCGGCAGCAACGGCCTGGGTTGTGGAACCCAGAAGGGAGAGGACCCACGCAGAAGGGAAAGGACCCACACAGAGGACTGGAAGAATGCTGCTTGGGAGGGTGGGATGGCAGAGCTATGCCCTTGCACAATAGTATTGCCTTTTACACGCTGGTTAACTACTGTTAAAAGAAAATAACTCTGAAATTGTTTAATTGATGTTGAAAATGTCAGGAAAAAATGTTAAAACGTCATATCGTCACGTCATATTGTCAAATATAAAAAAATTGTGAATATGCTTGATGGCTGTGTTTTGCTGCTGTTGGTGTCGGTGGATTTGTTCAGACCGAGGACAATCGACTTTGGCCTGGACGGATCTATTGACACTAACAAAGATGTTGTATAATGAAATTGTGAATATGTTTGATTTTCGAGAAGGTTTGTTCAAACCTCACTTTGTGTTTGCTGTTAAAAACGTAATATTGGAATATAATATTGTGAATGTGCTTAATTGCTGTTGAGATTGTCATGATTGTTTTCTGTTTTTAGTGTCAATAAATTTGTTCAAACCAAAAACTCCTTTAAACCTACGTCATCAAAGTAGTCTTCCTTCGGTATGGGAAAGAGACTTTGCCATATAGACGTCGTCCCACGCTCCCTTATTCAAAAACACGCTATCATCACGCCCGCAAAACAAAGTTTACATGCGGTAGCTCTGTTTCCTTCTATATCGGACTGCCCGATTGCTTTTAGCTTGTAAGTTGCGTTTAGCTTGTAAGTTGCATCATGTGCCTTTCCTTTTGCAATTTGCATGATGAGGATATGTCTACGCTAATTTAATTTGTGCACAAGCTAAGAAGTTGCAGTCTAAATCTTACCTTTTGTACTCGAGCGCCGCTGGTGGCCGTTAGAAAAATTACATAAATTGGCCGCATCACTGAATAAGCCGCAGGGTTGAAAGTTTGGGAAAAAAGTAGCGGCGTATAGTCCAGAATTTACGGTACATAGGTTTATAGAATAGGGATTTTATCAGTAACAAAACAGTTATCATCCATCCCTAGTTAGAATACTAATGATATTTACAAATAACACTTACTTCATGCAAACAGGTGTACTGAACATGATAAGGAGCGACCGTCTCCTCGCCCTTGATCTCCACATTGATGTGCATGCGAATAGCCCCGGACACAGCCGATTTATCCGTGCGCTTGTCTGAGGAGAGAAACAGTAGCGTGCTCAAAAGGAGTAATGTACCGGGTGACATCTGAGAGCTGGAAAACTCACCCAAGTTGTACCACACGTCCATCTCCCCGCTCAACGTGCGCACTTCAATGATGGTTTGCCCGAGGAAATCGTCAGACTCCCGTTTGAACTTTTGCTTTACGCGAGACTTAATGTCATCGTCCTCGTCCCAGACTCGTACCTTGATGCGATCTGAGGAGTTGTGGCATTCGCTACCGAAACAAAAACAACACGGATTAGAAACGAAATCCTGGGGCAGAAGAACAGATTCAAAGGTTTCCACTTACAAATTGAAGGTCTCCTCCCAGACCGGATTAAGGTTGCCGTAGATAGTTTTGGTTCTCTTTTTGGTTTTTCCCACCTGGACGGTGACGTAAGGATCACTGGATCCGGTTTTATCCTTGGCTTGCAAACCTTGAGCGCATAACACTAGAAAAGAGAGCAAAAAGAGTCAGTCTCTCAGGAAGTTAAGAGGGTTCATACACATTTGTCAAGGACAAACTCAAGCATTTTTTAAGGACTCTCAAAGTTAATTTTCCAATTTCTCTTGTACAAGCAAATGAAGAAATCCCAAGTTTATCATGTCCATCCATCCATTATCTGCCACGCTTATCCTCAGTAGGGTCACGGGGTCGCTGGAGCCCATCCCAGCTATCTTCGGGGCAGTGGGCAGGGTACACCCTGAACTGGTTGCCAGCCAGTCACAGGGCAACAGAGACAGACAATCACTCATATGCTCACTCATAGCTAAGGACGGTTTGGACCGCTAATTAACCTGAAAAGAATGTTTTTTGGAATGTGGGAGTAGCTAGATTTGATCCGATGACCTCAGAACTGTACCGCAAGTGCGCCAACGGACAGACTGAGGAGATCATTTCTTCCTCATGCCATGAGGCTCTTTAACTCCACCCCGGGGAGTAAAAGCCCACATTAAACCCTACCCCCGCATTTGCATATTACCCTATTTTTATTAAAGTGAGTATTTTCCGAAGCACTATTTAAATACTCTATATCAACACGTTATATTGGGTATTTTTGTATTCTATATCTTTTATTTTATTATTTTGTTTTTCAACACAAGGATACTGCTGGAAGTGTGAATTTCCCTACGGGGATGAATAAAGTATCCATCTATCTAACCACTCAGCCACCGAGGCTTCACAGACCAGTGCCATATAAACTAATGCCAGCTGCCGTTAATCACGAGGGAAGATGAAATGCAATGGCAAAGCAAAGCCACCAGGGAGCAGTGTCTGCGTAATTCTTAAGCAGACTTGTTGAGAAACATGACGACAATTTCAAGCATTAACCAAATTCAAGACATTTGAATCCTTGGAAATACAACATTAAAATTAAACAATTTTTTTAAGGATTTAAAGCATCTGTGGGTGTCACTGAACTCTAGTGTAACTCACCCGTGATGCTGATCTTGGCCGACCATTTGGAGGTGCCGTCGAGCACACTCTGCTTGATCTGCTTCATCTGGGTGCCGTGCGTGGCCTTGGGGATGGTGAAGACCTCTTGAATGAGCTCAAAGATCTCTGGTTTGTTCCTCTCGCGGATCTTCATGCGGTCTTTGAGGACCATGATGATGTTCTGAGTGCGGTCTTCTGCTCCGTGTTTAGAGCTCTTTTCTGCCGCTCCTGTGTGAAAGCAATGAGACATGAAATCATTTGGAATTACATTTTTGCCCTCGAATACCCGGGATACAGTGACCCCTCGGTAAAATGAATTCATTTTATGAAATAAGTTTTCTTTACTTCCTCTTTGAAGCATTTCCCCACTATACAAGATCAACATCTTTTTTTGTGTAACTTGTTTGTGCGTGTGACGAGTTATGTCTCTAAGAAGCCTGTCTGCTATTGGTTGATTTCATTCATGATGGTGGTCTGCTATTGGATCTTGTCACAGCATCATAAAAATGACAAGATGCTGTCTGGCTTAAACACCTTCCACAAACCCATTTTCTTTCGTGGGCTTCGTAAAGGCTTAACAAGTCGGCAATAAAATACTGTTGATTCTTGTAATGTATTTATTTGGTATGTGTCTCAAGGCTTGCAGTGATGCTAAAGGGAGGAGCAAAACATGATAATCATGGAAACGAAGCTTGCGATTCTGAAGTACGAAGGCACACGAATCTCTATCCTTGGTAAATTTCATGGCCCTAACCAATTGACGATCGGGACTATTATTTAAAATAAGGAAGCCGTTAAAGCAAGTAAATTTTCTAGTGGTATGACAATCCTCGCAATTGGATGTTTCCTTTTTAATCCGCCGTCACTGATTCCCCACCTCTCTGCATCCACCCGCCAGTCTACTGGACCAGCTTATCACCTCACACCCAAAGAAAATAAGATTTTATTTATTCTTTACACATATTTATCTCTAATGTCATCCAATCATATACACGTATATAACATAAAAGTGACACTTACTATATACTATTTTGTTATTTAAATGTTTATATCTGGGTGGTAGGAGATTTGAGATGCATCACCCTACGTATCTATACCCCGCTATAAGGAAGTTTCAATTTAAGATTCCTACGTTGGAAAGGATTGTCGTATTCTGAGGGTCTAGTGCAGGGGTCAGCAACCTTTTCGGTGTGGAGTGCCACTTTCAAATTTCCTTGTAAATCAGTGAGCCACACCAAGAAAAAACAGCTAAATTGGTCTCAAATATAAATGATTTTCCGTGCATTGCTATGTATGCAGTGAGCAATGTAATATCTTGCTTCAGTGGTGGTGTTTTTAGCAGTGACAAAGGTTTTTAGGGTCTGTGTTTGTTTGCCGTACCTGGACACAGCGAGTTTTAATGTCTACGCCTTGAATTCATGTTTCGTCTCATCATGACAATTACCACTTGATGTGCGAGGTACAACGCTCTCAAGGCATAATGCACAAACAGCACAGTCATTTTTTGCACAAGCCCCCATTCGTCAGTCAAAGAACGCAATTTTTTTGCTGAAGGAGCTGTCATTATTCATTCATTTATCTCACAACGGTGTTTCTGTGGCTGCGCAGATCTAGAAGATTTCTCCTCTTCTCCAAGTCGCTGTGCAGACACACACACTCTCACACTGAGCAAAAGAGGGGCACTACCGTAAAGCCTCTAAACAACACGCAACTGAAAAAGTCTAAATTTCAGGTAAAATTAAAAAAAAAAAAAAATCACTATTATTTTGCCGTGCACTCGTGTGCCACTGGTTAACCCTTGAGAACCATATGTATTAAGATTTGAAACATGATTTGATAAAATAACTCGTTCACGAAGTCACTTAAAACGAGCTATATCAATCTTTTTCTACACAATTTTTGATTGAGCATTTTTATTGGTGCATGTACAAAAGTAACAATGAGCAAAAAGTGGGCGCAGCGGAGCATATATATATATATATATATATATATATATATATATATATATATATAAATAAAAAGGGGGGTAGCAGTGGATGATAAAAAAAGACGAGTAGGTTTTCATATCTGCTCATAGAAGATAACCAACGAGGGTTGCAACAAATGGACCCGTTTGGTGAAAAGGTTATTACAAATTAATATTTCATATTTGATGACTTACTTTGCAGACAGTCGGCATTGAGCAGATCCTGGCACTTCTCGTGACATTTGACGCCACACTCGGTGCAGCGCATACCCTGCCGTGCGATACCCCAGAGGAGCCCCTCGCACTCGTAGCAGTAAGTGGGCGTGGTTGCCGTCCACACTTCAAAATTGTGCGGCGTGGTGCAGGAGATGGGATAAATAAGAGCTTGTAATGTTTTCTTGTAGACGTGACTCTTCTGCAGTGGGGTAAAGGAGAGCGTTATGAAATGAATGTCGTTCAGTATGAAATACGCTTCGCTCACCAGTTCTTCGTTATGCAAAGTGCTGGACGTCAGTGCTGAGGTGATGCCGGCTTTCCTGGAGTTCTGAACCAATGACTGATTAACAGAAGTGGTAAAAGTAACTCAACTGTGAGTATTACCCCTGCACATCATTTATTTCATGAGAAGTATGGTACTTACCATAGCCTGCAGCATCAATGTGATAGCAGATGGAAAAAAGGATGACAAGAACATATTAAAAAAAACAAGTCAAGTCATGTTTATTTGTATAGCCCTTAATCACAAAGAGTCTCGAAGGGCTGCACAACCTTAATCTAGAAAGCTTATGTAATTATAGACCTGTGTTAAACCCACCGTTTGTTTCTAAAGTACTTGAAAAAGTTGTGGCACAGCAGCTAAATGATTTTATATCCGAGAACAATCTTTTTAAATCCACGCAATCAGGATTCAGGGCTAACCACTATACTGAGACAGCACTGATTAAGGTAACCAATGATCTTCTACTGGCATTGGACTCCAGCGCTACATTAAAGGTGTATCGCGCACTATGCTCGTGACTGTCACCTCTGGCCTAAAGTACAACTGTAGCATCTAGGAAAAGTTGGGACTGAACTGCTCTGAACTAAAGGGAAAATACAGATTTTCAAAACAAAATAACCATTATGATTTTTTTCACATTTCTAAAAAAATATATAAAAAGAAGGAAAAAAAAAAGGGGGGGAGTGTAAATCATTTCTCAACCATTTTCTTTCCTATTACACCTTAAGAAAAATTGTAGGAAATGTATCTATTTTCTGGACTGTCTTTATTTTAAACCGCACATCAAGAAATAATGCAACAACATTAACATTAGCAGCTACCAACTGAGTGAACAATGCTAGCATTATTAGTTAGTGTCATTTGCATCAAATATTCAGCATTACCTGCTACACTGATGCAGGCGGCTAAAGCAAAGTTAGCCACAGAAGCGGTGCTTTTTTATTTTGGTGGTTTTGTTGGCAAAAATATGAGCTAAAGCCAGGCCAGGGACTGTCATAATCTTAATTTGTGGATATTATGATCTTGTTTAAAGGGGCATTGTGTATTTTTTGACCACAAGATGTCCCTGAATTGTGTCGTGCAACCAATATTACGAATTAAAAAAGTGGACTGGACTCGTACGGTTCTGAACCGTTATCCCTCATCGCGTATTGGTGCACTTTTTTTGGGCTTGGCGGCACTTTTTTCACATTACTGTATTTTTACTCTTTATGAACTGCACTCGTGCAGCTCCAAACCATTATCCTCAATCCAATATTGCTGCAAGTGGGGACCAGCATAAGGAACTCTGTTTGGCAAATGTTTTTTTCCGCCAAACCCAAAATGAAAATACATAGTTGTGGCGCGATTCATGATACCCAGTCAATTTTTGCTAAGAGCAGGGGCCGACAGGGCGGCTCATTTTATCTTTATTGTTGGTTTGGGACGCTGAACCATACCATTCTGGCCTGCTTGAAATAAACTGCACTGTTTTGGCCGTGATCCATATTCCATAGACCAGTGTTTTTCAACCAGTGCGCCGGGGCACACTAGTGTGCCGGGAGACCTTGCTTAGTGTGGCGCAGGAAATTTCCCAATATTATCTTTCCTCAAAAAAGCATGCCATTATTCAGTGCATTTCCTTTTATTCCAGTGGTCGGCCAAAAACCTTTAGCATTCATCTACCCGACAGCAGTTTCCTATTCTTTTACCCTTCATATATTAATTATGAGGTAGACAGGGAAATGTGATTAATAACCTCTTTTGTTTGATGAAGCTGTTCAAAATTGTACTCCAATAGAAATAATACAATTAATCAGTAAAAATATTGCTTTTAATTGTAATCATTTGGATTGATAATTTCTTGTTCAAAAAAAGAAACAGAAAAAGTCAATGTAGTAAAATAAATTGTACTAGCAGATTTTTTTGCTCATTTTAAGTATTATTTTTATATTATTTTTTTTTTAGAAAAAGAAAGTAAATCTCATCTCATCTCATTAGCCGTACCGCTTATCCTCATTAGGGTCGCGGGGGGCTGGAGCCCATCCCAGCCATCTCCAGGCAGTGGGCAGGGGACACCCTGAACTGGTTGCCAGCCAATCGCAGGGCACACGGGGACAGACAACTCACTCGCTCGCTCATTCACACCTAGGGACAATTTAGACCGGCCAATTCACCTGAAATGCATGTTTTTGGAATGTGGGAGGAAACCGGAGTGCCCGGAGGAAACCCACGCAAGCACGGGGAGAACATACAAACTCCGCACAGGAAGTCTGGAGCTGGATTTGAACCCACGACAGGTTCCCATGACATGAACTGTGCCGCACAAGCGCTAACCACTGCGCTGCCGTGCTGCCCCAAGAAAGTAAATTTGTATTAAAATTTATAAGAGTTGTAAAATTAGTAAAATTCAAAATTACTCTAAAATTATTAACCAAAATAAATAACCTGCATTACCTCCATATCCACGATGAGCACAAATAATGCTAAAAATGTTACACTGTCAATTTAGGCGACATGATCATTTAAGCTTAAAAAAAAAAAAAGAATAAATATCTTAACATTTTCGACAGAGAGGGTGCCTCAAGATTTTTTTCGATTAAAAAACTGTGCCTCGGCTCAAAAAAGGTTGAGAAACACTGCCATAGACTATTGCTGAGAGCGAGGGCCAAGAGAGAAAATTTGTGTCAGACGTGGCAATTTGGGAGAAAAGTACTCTTGATAGATTAACAAATATGTCCTAGCAAGCAAATATGGAGTGAGGGAAATAAAGCTAGGATCCCAATGCACAATGAATATGGTAAAGAAAAAACTGTCTGTTGTCTTAAGCTGAGTAATAGCCTGGCAGTGGATAATTTTAAGTGATTAAACCCACCAGATCTCTGACTAGAGGCATCGCTTTCCTCTTCCTGAGGTCTGGCATGCTGTCGATGCTATAAAGAGCGCCGCCCATCCTGGAGAAAAAAAGTGAGTGAGCATAACACCGATGAGAAAGCGCTCAGCGGCACACGTTGAGTACTTACCCCGCTGATAAAAGCAGAGAGGCGATGCCCACGCTCTCGCCTCGGGCCTGAGGAGGAGATGAGAGGATTAACGTGGGGAAAACAAGTATTGTGGGACATACCGGTAAAAATATGATTAAAGCATGGTTACACATCTAAAAGACTCCCTTTGTGTTGCATTTTACAAAACTAATCTCACTCCGCTGGCCAGAGTTGACACCGTTGATGTTTACGACATTGTTATTATTTCATCCGATTTGTTCGAGTAAGATATCATCAAGTATGGTAGACCCCCGGGATACGGAGACCCCTCCTTATGACTTTTACACTCTACTGCACAGGTGTCAAAGAGGCGGCCCGCGGGCCAGAACAGGCCCGCTAAGGGATTGAATCCGGCCCGCAAGACAACAATCAGAGAAGCGCAAGAGAAAAACAAGCTGCAGGTTGAAATATGTCAACTTGATGTTGCCAAAGCCAGGTGCCTCGAACAAAGACACTGTACTTGTAATTCTTTCTCTCTCTCTTTTCCACCCCTTTTCTCCCACTCTGTTTCTGTCTCTTTCTCTCTCTGTGTCTTCTTTTGCTCTAACTTCCTTACTTCCTTTTCTCTCTTTTCTTTCTCTCTTCCTACCCTTTGCGCTTTCTTTTCTCTCCTTCTATCTTCCTATTTCTCTTTGGATTTCTTTCTCCCTCTCCCTTTCTTTTCCCCCTCTCTCATGACTTTTTATCCCTTTTGCTTCTCACGCTCTCTCCCTCTCGCTCTTTTTCTTTCTTTGTCCGGCCCTCTCTCCTTTTCCCTCCCCCTTTCTCTTATTTTTTTTATCTCTCTTTTTGTTTCTCTTTAATCTACTAGTCCAGCCCCCAACAGAATGTTTGCTCTATCGTGTGCCCCCCCCCCGTGTTAAAATGAGTTTGACACCCCTGCTCTACTGTCTGGAAAAAGATGTTTTCTCAGTTCCTCTCTATATGACATCAAGGACATCTTATTTTGCATGCTAAGAAATTCAAAGTCTGCGCTGTTTGTGGGTATATAGCGTTACATCTCTGCTTAATGTATGTCTGCTATCGGTCAAAATAATTTAGAATTTTGGTCTGCATCACGAAAATGCTTATATGCTGTTGGCTGGACTATATCCCACAATGTCTTTCTTTCCATTTGGTTCACAATCCTGTGTACTTCCTACAAAGATACAAATCTGTATTTTATTTGTACTTTATATAGATCGCTATGGGTCCCAAGGCTTGCAGTGATGCTAAAGAAAGAAGCAAAAACATGATAACTATGGACCCGAAGCTTGAGATTATCCCAAAACACAAAAAGACACAGGAATCGCAACCTTTGCTACATTGTGTGGCCGTAACCAATCAAGGATTGGGACTATTATCAAAAATAAGAATGCGGTTAAATCTTCTAAGGATATCATAGTACCTGCAAGTGGAAGTATTAATTACATTTTAATCTGATAGCTTGTAAAAGTGTTGTAAAAGGATAGTGGGATGTTTGGACGCGTTCTAAGGGATGGGCAGGGCACCTGTATGATGCGGCAGGGGTAAACCAGTGAAAGCTGTCGGGCCCTGCTGTTGAACAAAAGGGTGTGTTATGTCACCCTGACCAGAGTGACATGGCCGCTTTCTTGTGTCCCGTTTCATCTGGAGGGACGAAAGCATGACCAACTTAGGTGCTGAGGTGCCTAACTTGTTTGGGTGTTTGGGCATTTGGGTTGGCCACGGTCCAAAAATGTTTGTGTGTTTTTGCTATTTTTTTTTCCCCTTTTTTATTTTATTTGTTATTGTATGTGTTTGTCTTGCTTTCCGTCACCCCTCTAGAGGGATATGACCTAGGTAGGTAGGTAGATAGATAGAGATAGAGAAAGATAGAGATAGACATATAGATAGCTAGTTAGCTAGCTTGGCCAACCTCCCACCCCCCATTCATCCACCTGCTAACTCCACTACACCAGCTCTGGTCACACCAAAGTTATTTTTCCTTTAAATTCATATTTATTCGTGATGTTAATTGTCCTATTCATGCATATTACATGCACGGTAAGTAGTACTAGATACTGTAAAGTTATATTTATTTTTTTATCTGGGGTTCAAACACATTAGCATTACTATAGGCCTTTATCCCGCACGATATGGCACTTTACCTTTGCGATTCCGACCTCAGAACACATTCATGTTGTATCCCCAAAGGTCTACAGTACTACGATTGAAATTAAAGATAAATATTGCATATAAACACACAACACCTACCTGAGAGTCTGCTCCAGCCAGAGGGAGGAATCAGAACGGACTACATGCAAATCGCTATGAGTGAAGGCAAACCACTGAAAAGGAAACAATGAAATGGCAACAAAAAAGGCTCGGGGTCAACACAAGACAAGACAATATAATCCAAAGCTTTAACAAAAAAAAAAAAAAAGAAAGACACTTGAACGTTTGACAAAAGTTGGTCCGAAAATCATGCAGGAATAGAGACTACAACTTATGATCTTAACAATACACATAAATAGGCCGTACAAACATCAATATAGAATGGAGGTGTACCTCTTGTAACTGCAGTCGCACTCTGCTGAACAGTCTGAGCCAGTTGGCTTTGGCTCTGGCAGGGCCGGGTTCCATGGGTTCCCTCCTGGGAAAGCTGGAGATGCGATGCAAATGAGTAACTTATCGTATCAATTTGTGTATGACGGCACCCCAATTTTTTTATTCAAATTGATATAAAATATGATTTAACTTTTTTCTCAGCTCAAATAAAGCCTTGTAATTAGAAAATGTTGTTGATTCAAATCATTGATTGAAAACGTAAACTATGAACACAATGCAGACATAAAATTTACAATGTATTTATTGATTTTCCTTCGAAGTCGGATTCATCATCATATATACCAAAGAGTTGTTTCCATTGTCGAGCTTTTTTTGCATTTATTTACATCTTAAAGCACGGGTGTCAAACAGGCGGCCTTCGGGCCAGATCAGGCCCACTAATGGTTTAAATCTGGCCCCCAAAACAACAGTGAGAGAAGTGCAAGAGGAAAATGAGCTGTAATTTTAAATATTTCCACCAGATGTCACCCGAGCTAGTTAACACTTGCAAAACAGCTGTGGTGGTGTTTCTCTATTTCTCTCTGACTCACTTTTCTTTTTTTCTCCCTCTCTTTTTCTTTCTCCTGTTAACTCTCTCTTTTCTCTATTTCTCTCTCACTCTCTAACTTTTTCTTTTTCTCTTTCTTGCTCTCTTTCTATTTTCTCTCTCTAACCTATGCTGCAATTCTTTATATTTTTCTCTTTCTTTCTCATCCTCTTTCTTTCCCTTTTCTCTCTCTCTCTCTCACCTCACTTTGTCTTTTTTTCTCGCTTTCTTTCTTTCTTTTTCTCTCTATATTCATCCATCCCTTTTTCTCCATTCATATCTCTACTCTGCTCTCTCTTTTTCTCTGTTACTCTGTCTCCCTATCTGTTTATCGCTCTCTCTTTCCCGCCCTTTTTTTGTCTCTTTTTCTCCTCTCTTTCTTTAAAACTTACTACTCCGGCCCCTGTGAGATTTTTTTAAAGCATTTGTGGCCCCCAGCTAAAACAAGTTTGACACCTCTGTCTTAAAGGATGACTTTCTGCTTTTTTCCATTCTTTAACATTCGTCTCTGGTACTGTGAATAAAAATAGTGTGGTAATGAGATAAAAGCTGTAGTATTTTTGTATGTAATGTAACCGGTGATCTAGTAGTTAGAATTTGGCGTGCTCACCAACGCGACCTGGGTTCAATTCCCATTTCATTTAATGTTTTGCAACTAATCAACTATTGCGTCAACACGATAATATACTACCGAAGTACCTCATGTATAATGCGCAGATGAGTGACCCATTGATGCTGAAAATCCATTTCTCTCGTAAGAACTCAGGACGCTGCCTGCTCATTCCTCGCTTTACTTTTGTTTAGTAAGTCATTTTCATATGTTTCTTTGCTTCTGGGTTCCAGCTAAGTTCATCTTTAACTTTAAAGACACATGCAAAGAAGGCGGCTAAGGTTGCCAAAGCTTAGGGCTGATCAGATTTTTGTAACCTTTGAAGATGTAATAAAAAAGTGATTGGGGGTTTACAACAGGGGCTTGAATCCCTTATCAGAAGAAAAAATCCGTTAAGGTCTCCTCTCCTTGTTTCGAATGTTTACTCAGGTTTAAACTTGACATTTCTCCTCCACTTTTTATGTTCTTTGGCTGGGTTATAATTGAAAATGTTGCTGCTCTCACCTGGGTACAGGAGGCTCCTCTGGTTTCTCCTTAGGGGACGGGGGGACGATCTCCTCCGCCGGAAGCTCGTCAGGAAGCAGGACCTCCTCCGGAGGCACCTCCGACTCCTGTTCCGGTTCCTGAAACTTGGCTTCAGATCCTTGAGTCTGTGATATGGAGGTGGTGGTGGACGTTGTACCGATGGTGGTAAAAAGGTCTTCCTGTGCGAGTGTGATGGAAAAGTCAGAGCGGTCAGGCGTGAAAGGGGGTAAAGTGTCATCCTGTTTGATGGGAGGGACAATCTGTGTGGTGCTCAAAGGTTGTGGCTGCTCAGGAGGCTGTTGCTGATGTAAAGACGTTTGCTTTTCTAGCGGAGGCCTACTGGACGACACGCTATCGGATGGAGGAGCGAGGGTGGCAGCCGGGCTTGGAGGAGTGTAGGGCGGCTCACGCTTTTCGGCGAGAACGCCCTCAATCGGGTACACGTCTTCACCTTCCTCGTACGGCATGTCCTCCTCGTCCTCGTACTTATACTCCCCTTCTTCTTCATACATCCCGCCTTCCTCGTCGCCATAGAGCGCCCTGTCCTCGCCCCCGTCTTTGACGTAACTTCCCTCGTCGCTGTAGACGCCCTGCTGGTCATCACCGTCCCAACCCGGGAAGTCTTCCTTGCCGTAGGAGATAGAGGAGTGGCAGGAGTGGTACGAGTCGTTCTCGTCGTAGAACTCGGATCCCCGCAAGCTCTCTCTGTCCTCCGGGACAAACTCCTCGCTGAGCTGGGAGCTTCCTCGACTCAGCTCGCCTGAAGAACCGTAGCGGCTGTCTGTCGGACTGAGGGACAGGAGGAGGAAATACGGACGTAAATTTGATTTCAAAACATCGATTTTAGAAAAAGGTTCAGAACTTGCAGGGCTTGACTTTTGGATTAGTGGGACATTTAAAGGGGCACGTGTTCAGGTTGAGACTAGGGCTGCAACAATTAGTCGACGAAAATTTTCATGGTCAAATATTGTCTCCAGACACGTTTTTCCAACAGAAAGAGGCATCTCTACATGAATATAATCTCTGATGAGTGCTGCGAATGCGCAATAGCCAATAGTATCTCTGTCTGGAGTGGTATCATAAACATACATTAATGGCGGTGTCAGCATGAATTATCCGTACCAAAACTTCTAAAGTTTGGGAGAATTTTTTTCCTGTATACGGCCAAAAAAAAGATTACCGTATTTTCCGCACTATAAGGCACACCTAAAAGCCTTTATTTTTTTCAAAAGCTGACCATGCGCCTTATAATACAGTGCGCCTTATTTATGGATCAATATTAAGTCACAAAGTCTTGCAACTAATCCAAGCAGCCGTCGACTAGATTTTCCCCCGAACGCGAGTAGTCCGCGGTGCATGCTGGGATTTATATACCGGCGTTTCATTGGCTAACCAATGTGTCAATCATCATTTAAATCGATCACTATTGGCTAAAGTTATTCGGAGGGAAAGGAGGCGGATCCTTTTTATCATTTACAGGCTCGTATAGGCTAAGGGGCAAAACAAAGCCTGCAATTGGCCAAAAAAGATGTGTCAATCATCCATTGAATCGATCACTATTGGCTAAAGTTATTCGGAGGTAAAGGGGGCGGATCCTTTTTATCATTTACAGGCTTGTATAGGCTAAGGGGCAAAACAAAGCCTGCAATTGGCCGAAAAAGATGAATGTGAATAGCAAGTCTGGTTGTCTACAGCATAAAGAAAACATGTTTTACCATTCTGTATTTGTAAATATTTTAATCTCCTGGATTTACTACACTCCCGGATATAAGAGGACCATGGTTGCACATTATTATTGAACGCAACGACTTCGGTGAGCTACTACGGCTATTTATTTTCCCAGTATCTTGTTTCAGAGTGATCTCGATGTTTCTGTGATGGGTCTTTTTTTAAATTAAACTCAATTCCAAGTGTTTATTGTCATATGCACAGTAAAGTTGCGAGCGAAAAAGAAAATAGAAACTAAGGAATGGTTGGCATTTCTTGAATCCCAAGACTTTAACCTTCCAAATGATATTTGGAACGATGCATTTGAGTGACATCGTACGGACACCGCATCCGCACGTGTCTACGACACGTATTTGCTTCTTTGCAAGCTTTCGGAATGTTAAGGGGGTAATCAGTTTGACTGAACTATCTGACTGTTTTGTCGACGTTCCCATCGTAGCGCCTTTTAATCCGGTGCGTCTTATCTATGTCAAATATAGGACCAAAAACTATTTTTTTTAGGGTGCGCCCTATAACCCGGTGCGCCTTATAGTGCGGAAAATACGGTACTTGCAAAGCTGACCCTGCATATCATGGCGGTAAATCAGTGACACACAAATATTTAAAGATCACATCGGAAAGTTGAACTGAATAACGACCGATTGCATCAGTAAAATTCAAGTAACATTCAGGGAAATACGGGTTTAATGACATGCATTGTATATTTCATATGCGTATATTTAGCTCTAAAAAAGAGCTTGAGCGCCTGATAAACGTATTTGAAATAAAATGCATGCAGTCCGAAGAACAAATATCAGTTGTTAAAACAATTTGATTTCAGACGGGTTGGAATCGTTAAGTGAGTTTTGTTAGACTTTGCAGTCCACAAATTGTACTTCACAAAGTGGACATCATATTTGTTTTATCTTTTGTTCTATACATTTTCTATATAAGGTGTTTTTCTTCTTACAAGCATTGAATAAACCCTTAGTTATCCATGGATGCTTTGCAGATTTATTTTTAATATTAGTTTGTCTCATTGGACAGTTTTTGTTATACTCTTTGCTGAACAGTTCCAAAAATATGTCAAACGCACTATCCACATCATCTGTACCATATATAGCATTCCAGGTTTGTTTAATTACCGTACATACCGGACTATAAGCCGCTACTTTTTCCCCAAACTTTCAACCCTGCGGCTTATTCAGTGATACGGCCGCCAGCGGCGCTCGAATACAAAAGGTAAGATTTAGACCGGTGGAATATATGCGCCGAGGAAGACTGCAACTTCACTAAAACTGGCCGCATGCGAAAGGCAACTTTTTCGCAAGTCTGCCAGTGGATCCTGACAGCGTGGGGCAGCATCAAAAAATGAAAGTTCCAGCGACAACGAGAGTGCGAGTCCCGCTGCGGGAGCGTGGGACGACGTCTATATTACACTGTTTCTTTCCGACACTGAGGAAGACCACTTTGATGGCTTCAGTTCTAAGGAGGAAGATGAGGACGGTTTACCGTGATTTTTACAAGTACGGTATGTTTTTTTAACAGCCCTGTTTACTGTGTTGCGAGTGTGTTGCTAGCGTGTTGCTACCATTAACTGCCCTATCAGGCACCCTTTAGGATGAAAGTTATATTATTATTATTAAAGCTTTGAAAACTCTCTCGGTGTATCGTCTTTCTTTGCAAATATGTGTAACCATGTATAATATGTATTTGCAACTGTATATTTTTGTAATGTATTTATTTTGGACACTTATTCTGATATGTCTCGCACGGGCCAATCAAAAAGAAGGGGCGAAAACAACAGGGGCTGACGGGAAGTGGAGTAAATGTGAGACGTGTTTGTGGACGCGGCGGACAATAGTGGATATATGAATATATATCCACTATTGTCCTTTGGAAATATACACTTTTTTCCTTGGATTACTTTCAACGGGACCCGGACTCTGCAGGTCTGCATCAAACCTTAAGTACCGGTATCATTTTCCGTTCATTTTGCTGGCTGTGATTTTTGGACTGTGTACTTTTATGAAGGACATTTAGTTTCAATCACGGGACTTACAGTCCGGTCTGGGTTAATTTTGTGTTTGTGATACATTCTTTTAATGTGGGCGCATGCGGCTTATATACAGGTGCGGCTAGTGTAAGTACAAAATCGGTTTTCCTCTGAAAATGTGGTGGGTGCGGCTTATAATCAGGTGCGCTCTATAGTCCGGAATTTACGGTAAGTCCTCATAGAGTGATATAATGGTCTCTTCAGTTCCAACTCGTTCGTAAATACTTGATTTTAATGTATTATTTATTTGCCTGACCCTACAAACTGGAGAGGTTTATTTATGTCTCTACTGACTGAGCACTATGTCTAATTTTAGATTAAATTTTTGTACGGATCAGAGTATGTTCAATAAATTATGTATTTTTCATTGTACCCATCTTGTGTTTATTATCATATGCCACATCATTAAATCAACTTCATGCTAAATTTATTTTTAAAAAAAAAGAATGATTATCCGATAATTTGACTAATCGTGTCATTGGCCGGTGACTCGTCGACTATTAAAATAGTCGTTAGTTGCAGCCCCAGTTGACACTAAAGAAGCTAACTACTAGTGGAAAAGGAGCGACTTTCAACAAGTCAGTGAGCTTGAAGGAAGAGGTCAAAGGTAGGTGTTGGGATCAAAATGCATCTACAGCCTTGTTGGTAGCATTGCATTAAAATCCGATCCCTGAAATAAAATCGGATCTTATTGCTGCAATCACATCATTGCCTGGACTCAAACATCTACAAAGGTTGCAGTGTGGCATCTGTCATGCAAACCAAGACAGTGTCGCTAAGCCTCTGCTAGGACAACCTCACTTGGAGCATTAATATTTTAGCAGTAAGTAAAACTTAATTTACAGTAAAAACATATGCACTGCCTATCACTGCGGGGAAAAAAAACAATATTCCATCTGAGGGATATCAGCAGAAAATAATGCATAAAAAGACAGTTAATGTGGAATTGGTGTCAAGTTGTGATAGTGAAGACCAAAAGCAAGATTTCAGTGTTTTCCTTTTTTAAAGTAAACAATACAAAACATGAGTGAGGCAAAACAGTGAGAAAAAAAAACAGACTGAATATATCATTAGTTTTTGGGGTTGTTGATTTACTTTTCTTTACATAAAATTTCAACAAACAAAACCTTTTCTATAAAACAAAATTAAAAGAAACATTTCAATAAGACAATATGTAAAATGTGTGCCTCACACTCCAAAATTACGCTGTGGTTAGGGAAAACACTTCTGAACATAGTTGTTAAAGAAAAAGTGATTACGAAATGTAAAATTGGTAACAGAAAGCTGTTTTAAAATGTATGAATAGTCATCATTTAGATCCACTATAAATACATTTTTGCATAATAAACACCTGCGAGTGTCCGTGTTAAAATTAGGAAACAAAAATTAGGATTTGGAGGGTTTGTTTATATTTGATACGTTACCAGAAAATTTATAGAATAGTGATGAGTTCAACCTATCAGTTTTTTCAAACATTTAAAACGATTACTTTGTGTAGTATACTGTAATCCCTCGTTTATTGTGGTTAATAGGGACTAGAACCCCCTGCGATAAGAGTAATCCCCCATTTTTAACATGCGCTCTGCCAGCCCCCAATATGCAACAATAGTCGGCCTGGGATAATGGATTGCGGCCGGAACAAAATACTTCCAGACAAAAGTGCCTTTTGCTGGTCTCCGCTCGCAGCAATATGGGATTGGGAATAATGGACCGGACAACACTAGTGCAGTTCATTTTAGGTGGAAATAATGGCTATTAAGAAGACGCTAAAACCGTCTCGCTTGAAGCAAAAACTACCTGTGATTACAGCTGCACAGGTTCCGTTTATTCAAGGCAGAGGGAGCAGAAAGAAAGAGCCGCTACGCACAGCACAAATTCACTCTTTCTGCCAACACTCACAGTTATAGTGGACCAGATATTGGATTGCGACCACACAGTGCAGTTCAATTAAGTCAGGCTATGTTAATATGCTTTATCGGCCTGTAGTGGAGAAAAAAATGTGCTCTGCGAGGTTTTAATTTTGTTTGATATATTTTTTTTCATTTTAAAAGAATACTTTTCAACCCGGGGGCGCAGTGGTTAGCGCGTGTGCGGCACAGTTCTAAGGTCTTGGGAACCTCCTGTGTGGGTTCAAATCCAGCTACGGGACTTACTGTGCGGAGTTTGTATGTTCTCCCCGTGCTTGCGTGGGTTTCCTCCCACATTCCAAAGACATGCATTTCAGGTCGATTGGCCGGTGGAAATTGTCCCTAGGTGTGAATGAGCGAGCGAATTGTCTGTCCCTGTGTGCCCTGCGATTGGCTGGCAACCAGTTCAGGGTGTCCCCTGCCCACTGCCCGATGATTGCTGGGATGGGCTCCAGCACCCCCGCGACCCTACTGAGGATAAGCGGTGCAGCTAATGAGATGAGACTTTTCAACCCACAATGCACTGAGGCCGCAATGTACAGTGTGCAAAGTAGCGAGGGATTACAGTATCAACTGGTATACCTTCACGCTAATCAACAAAAAATTTACTTATCTTCAAAAAGGTTGGAGACCCTTGTTATACAGAAAAGACTTGAAGATACAGTAGATGCAAAACCATCGTTAAAAGTGATTCGTGGGTGTGTACAAACACAAAGAGATAGGATAAGAGCGCATGCAATCAAGCACAGCGAGCGAGGGGGGACGGGACAAGTCCACCACTGACGTCACAGCGAAACTGATTCACAGGCTGGAGCAGGAAGAAAAAGAGGAGGAAAAAGAAGGAGCTTCGAGGAGCTACGGAGACCCACCTATCGGACAGCGAATGCCTACTGTCTAGCGAATACTGACGACTGGTGCGCCGGCTCGACCCCGAGCCCGAGTCGATATCGCTGCGCCCGTTGGTGGCCATGTCTAAACTATCATACGGTCTGGTAAGAGGAGCAGGGAAAGAGGAAGGGGAGAGGCAGGAGAGGAGCATCAGTAGAGCTCGATCGAGGCAAAGAAACCACATCGGATTGGTGAGAAAAGGAGCCCTCGCTCACCAGTGTTGGGAGTAACACGTTACTTTTCCAGGAACACGATTACTTTTCTCTGTAACGAGTACTGTAGCGCGTTACTAATAACATTTTGTAACCCAAACATTGTTATAACATGGTACGATTGAGTGTTTCAATGTCTTATTGGTGCCCTTTCCTCCTTTGTTCAGGATGTCTTCTTTATCCCGTAACCTCATACCTGTCGACCTGTACGTTTTTGCCGTACAAAGTACGTTTATTATGCATTTTAAGACGTGTACGACGTACAAGAAAATCTGTACGAAAAAACGCAAAGTTGTCAATTATGGGTACCATCCGGTAAACACCGACTATCACGAAACGGCAAATCAATCTAGTCAAACGAGTTCACCGCGGTGGCCTCTATCTCGGTATGTTTTTTTTCGTTGCAAACAGTAGCGTTTGATGCTACTGTGCGAATCTGTCTGCCGCTGTAGTGCCTAATTTTGACTCCCCTGCAAAATCATCCCCCCCTCGCGTGAACGCGCATTCTGCTGCGCTTCAGACAATAGCAATCGTATTCTATATAATAAGCTTATTAAAACAATAAAGCTATTGTCAGGAGCGAGTCAAAATTAGGCACTACACATCAATGGTTGATATTGTAGTTTGGTTTACAAAATAGAAATGCCAACTCATTTTTTCCTCCAAAAATATCTTTACAAATTCAAATTTAAAGTGTTATCAATGGATATTTTAGTTATGCTGATTACATTTGTTCTTGATTTTTTTTCTTTTATTATTAAGAATATGTACAGAATGATATTACGAAACACATGTACAATATAACATGGTAAACTACATGAATAAACACATTTGGAAAAAAAAATGGTGGTAAGATTATTTTGTATTTTGTAAGGGAAAATACGACAGTTTGTAAAGGGGATGGAGCCATGGAGGTTGACAGGTATGTTACCTCCATGCAACACACTGCTGATCACTCCGTTATTGTGGAGTTGGCATGTTCATAAGGCACTACAAAGAACAACGCAATACAGTTACGGTTGTACCGTCTTAAAAACATAGTACAAGAATTTCTCCTTACTGATATTCTCCCTACCGTATATACTCACATCTAAGCCGTATTTAAAACTATAAAATATTGTAGTCAGAGGATTCGTTTATATGCGCATTTGGTTGTGTCTCACCAGTAGTGAAGGGTATGACTACAAAATCAATTGGAAAACGTGAGCACAGAATTTGAGGTAGAAGAGTGCTGAATTTTAGCCTGTATTTGTAAAATTGCTTTTGCCTGGAAAAAGACAACATCTTGGACAGTACTCAGCAATAAGGGAGGAAATATTGGAGTGGTTTGAAGCCTAGAAGCAAAATGGAGATGGAGTATCTCACTTAAGTGTTTGTTTGCTCTCAGGTTAACACACGCCAAGAAATATGAAGGCTTTACCACTTCCACAGGTTGGTGTACACGTTTTATCATGTGGATATTATTCATTTTAAGAAGTCTTAAGTGGTTGGCATCAATGCGAGTATTTACGGTAATTTGTACCTAGATAGTTACTTTCAGAGTAACGCGCTACTTTTGGGTGTCAGGTATCCTGGGTGTAACGGAATTACTTTTAAATAAGGTAACTAGTACCTGTAACTACAGCAAAACGTTTTTTTTGTAACGCGCCCAACACTGTCACTCACACATAGACAAACATGAGTTCAACCTGTATACAAGAGCGGGGGCCCAGCGTACTTGTATACACTGAAGCCAGGCTTATTCTCTGAGGGAGGAAGGGCACAGTGGGAAAAGCTTGAACAAAAAAGTAGAACAAAACATGGCCGCCGGGCCCCGAGAAGTCTTTGGGCTTCAAAGCCACTAATTCATAAAGGAACTCATTTTTGAGTTTGTTGATTTTCCACATGACAAGTCAGGTATTCTCCTGTGTTTGAACAAAGCAAGCGCACTTCATGTATTAGGTACACCAACACAATCTTTAGAGATATAACACAAACGCTGAATGAAATAAATTGGTATTAAACTCAGGAAAAGCTTGAGGGCTTTTTCTAAAGAATTGTTTTCGGGCTAGAAAACTGCTGCTTTTGTGAGATAAAATGAGATCTCTTAAATCATGGGTTGGGCATGCCATCATCTAACTAATGACGATGACAAGGTTTACATGCAGGCAATAATCCAATTGGAAACGCAATATGAGATTTCTGGAGCAATCAGAATGAGTCGTTTACATGCCTAGAGACAAACGGATAAACCCGTATACGAGTACAAGGGAAAATCTAGGCCGACGCCATTAGATCAATAGAGGGCGTTTCCACATTTTACATTTGATGTTAAAGGTGGGGTATGTAACTTCAAAATATTCTGCTTTCTGAAGTCCTCATTGCGCGTGCAAGTATGTGAAATTCTTCTATGTGCTCAAATAAACTATTCCTTTTTTTGTCTTTTTGGGGGTTTGGATTGGCAGTTGGGCTGTTTTTTCAGACAGTCCTTTTCTTACTTTCACAATTTTCATCTTGGAATAAAATAAAACCACCATCATGCATCTGATATAACTCTGAAGAATCCCTCTAAGAATGGCTACTGTAAAAATAAACGGCAATGAGAACAGATCCGGTTTCCGAGTGCCTTATTGAACATAATGGCGACAAGGACGGAGCTTCCACTCACGCCCGTTCTTCTGTTCCCCACTCTGCCTGGCAATCAGCCAGTCCTATGGCCCCGCTAGTTAGAATATTTTAAACCCTTATTGAAGCCATCAGGCTGTTTGATGCAAGTGACGCACAAATGCGGCAATGCTAATCTATAACCTTGGCAGTGAGGGCCAACACATTTTTTGGACTCGCCGGGAAATTTGCGGACTATATTGCATTGCCCTCAGGACACATTGCCACTCCAGAGCGTCATTGTGCGGCAGATTATCTTACGGCAGTGTCAACAGGGGCCCGGTGAACCAGTCCACCATTACGTTCCCAAATTTCGGGACTTAGCCACCCTCTGCAGGTACAGAGATTTGGAGGACTATACGATTAGAGACCAGCTAGTTTAGCACACTACGGCTGTGGGAGAAGATGTATTGAGCGTCGGACGACATGTCACTAATTAAAGTAAATAAATTAACAGTAAGATCTCGGATCCGGTTCAGGCGAAAGATCTTACCTATATATCAGGCATATTTTTAGAGAACTAAGGACCACTTGGTGATATACAGAGACCCCTTGCTACTTCTCGCTTCAGTTAATTCTGGTTCACTCCTTTACGGATTTTGAAATGAATTGATTTTGTCATTGTTGTAATTGATATCATAGTAATGTGCATTGCGTTCAGTGGGGACAGATTAGGGAGGGCACTCTGCTTTGGGTGAATGTGACTGTGTGTTCACGACTGTAATAAGCTAGTGGGACTGTCTGTGTGCACAACTGATAGGCTGGTGTACGATGTCAGTCAAATAGCGGACGGGCGCTACCCCCTTAAACTAGGAGCAAGCAGCTCGTTGAATTGAAAAGAAAAGTCATCTAACAAGTTGGACTAAGGAAATTCAAAAGAGCGCAACGGGAATTATGATCACCAGCGAGTGCTTCATGTAATTATTATTGGGTTCCAGAAGTGACAGCGTCTGGGAGAAGGCAATAGGGGTACTGCTAGTACGGCCTACTGCTAACGGCTAGGCTAACCCTTTTTTAAGGCCACTGCTGCGTACCCTGTATCTTGCCAACGCCAGGTCCATTAGCCATGAAATGGAGAACTTGTATCAACAACTCGAGGGAAACTGCAACTTTCGGGATGTGAGCTGTCTCGATTTAAGGACACCAGATGCTAGCCCACAACTAGCTGGCCGCTTTCTAAATTGCTTTCTTACACTGAAAGGAGAAGCCCGGCAATTTGGTTTTAATTTTGTATAATGACAATAAACTCATTCATTTAACTAAAATTATGTTTTGTGTGTAATTATTTGTAGATATAGTTGTTATTTTGTTACAGTTGTAAACTCCAAGTCGGTACTGATGTCATCTCGAGGGCTTTGAGGGCCTTTATGGAGGTGCGACGCTACTCAGCGAATTTTGACTTTTTGCAGGTGGTTCTGGTCTCCATTAACCTCAAAAACCAAAGGAACTCTGAAATTACATTAGGCTTGGTCGTTTAGACATTAATCAATGCCATACTTATCTTTGAGCTGATGCTAAATGTGTGTTACAGTCTACTTGCACTGGGGCCTTAGCAGCACTAGCTTAAGCAGCAGAAAAAAAAAACAAAGCGCAGGACTGCAGTGAATGACTATTGCCTGCATTTTTCAATTAAATTACATTGAAGATCGTTTGACCTTGCAGAACTGAGTGCTATTCTTGAACGGACCAGAAATGGAAATTACTTCATCTTGTCTGTAACATTCACAAAACTAAATGTGGTTATAGTTCTTGCATTAAATCTAATTCGATTGTGTGGGTGTACCTACTGAGCAGATTTTCCTTCTGTATTAGCTATGCTAATCATCTCCATGGCAACCTGAAGAGGGATCGTTAGCCACTAATCCCATTGAGAGAATATGAGAACAATGTCAAATAGATACGCTACCTCATATCCCCGTGGTCATAGTCCATGTTGTGGATATCCTCATCATACGGGTGTGGGTAGTGCTGATGCCTGATTGGATACTGATGCATGGAGGCATTGGGCTGAGATGTGGTGTAAAAGGGGGGCGGGATGCTGTTACTGGTCTCGCTGCGGTAGTCGCTATCCCTGTCGTCCACGGCACTGTCAGGGTCTTCGTCTGTTGGAGCAAAACACAAATTAGCGGAGAGGAGAAAAGCACAAATGTCTTTTAAATTGCAGGGGAAGAAGGTAGTTATTTGCAAGTCAAATGGGGACAGAACATTTCGACTTACTTTGCTGATCTCCCCATATACTCCAATTACCTGCAAGGAGATAAATGGATGCATGAACTCTATTAGGATTTCAAATGCAGAAATCTACAATGCACTATAATAATAAAACGGAATAGAAATTCACTTAGAAAAACAGTATTTCCTCGCTTTTTCAAGGTTTGACTTTTGTCTCCTTTGCAGGATTATGGAGTCACTTTGCAAGCACATTGACCTAAAAACCAATCAGAAACCTGCCTTATTTTTCCTGGGCACTGTATCCGGTCTATTTACAAGGTATGATGTACCAGGAGCATACTGCTGCATGCACAATATACATACGGACTGCAGCAAAAATAGTTGAAAGAGGCCAGACTCAATACAACATAGCAGCATTCTAAGTTGACATCAAATTCAGATTTTTCCCCATTAGTTAATTTTAAGATTTTTGCCTTTCTAACAGAATTTCGGCATCTCTTCAAAGGTGCGTCTGTTTACAACATGTGCTTGTATATGGTTTGCCCGAAGCGTAGACTTACACAATATATGGATGGATACAAGTGTGGCATCCACTATAAAATGACAACCCTATGTTCCTGTCCGGAGCCTTCGCTCTGAAAATGCTGGTCTACTAGTGATTCCAAGAGCCAAGAAGAGATCCGCAGATTTGAGAGCGTTCTCCATTCAGGCCCCGGTGCTGTGGAATGCTCTGCCCGCTGAAATTTGATCTGCAACCTCAGTGGAACTGTTAAAATCTAGCCTTAAAACACACTTCTATTCTATAGATTATGAATGACCTATATTTCATGTTGACAATGTATGTGTATTGTTTGTTAATGCTACATCCATTGCAACCTGGCCCTACTTTTTGTTTGATTTTTCATTTTATGTTGTACTTTATTATTTTATTTCTACTTTTTTTGTTTGTTAATGCAACATCCATTTTATCCTGGTCATCCTGAAAAGGGGATTACCTCATGTGCGGTCCCTTCTCAAGGTTTCTTCATTTACCTAATGCTAAGGTTTTTGAGTTTTTCCTTGTCCACATGTAGGTTTTAGATCAGGGGGTGGTGTAATAGTAATCAATAGTCTGTGCAGCCCGTTGAGACTCATTTTGATTAAAGGCTATGCATATAAACATGACTTGACTGGATTTTTGCCATGGAGCAGGAAATAAAATCCAAATGTCCAAGAGAACTTAACAAAATAAATAAAAACAAGGCTTTTTTTTTAGCGATTAAGGCAAAGTTTGTCCTACACGGTGCTGAGGACAGACATTGAGAATTAGCCTTGACTAAAATGTTATAGTATGTGACACGAGTTTATGGAGCATACTTGTCCCTTTTCAAAACTTGAAATTTTGAGGCATCAAAATGTCCTAGATGAGGGAAGCTGCGTGTGTGTAATACAGGAAGTTATGGAAGACATTAAACCGTGAAAATTGAGGGAATAATGTAAAGTGAAATGGGGTGCAGAATGTTTCAAAGTTCAAGAAGGAAAATTTCCTGAGAGCAAAGACATAATACAGTGTCAGCTTCACTCATAACTCAATTCCAATTGGCTATCAGCTCGCAGAAATGTAAATGGATTTTATGCTTTGTGTTTGTTTCGACTTCGCAGTGTAAAAACTAAGATAGCTGCAGCACAGTACACAATTCACAACAGCTCTCAGCTTTTTAGCCTCCTCCTACCCGATGCCTACTTCTTATCCAGTTTTTAAACGTGGCCGAGAGGAGGGAGTGAATGGCATGAAAAAAAGAGACATCACGACATGCGGCGAGCAGAGTTTGATGCTGAGGAAGTGCTTGTGGCTTCACACTCACAGCACTGCGTGGACGGTGCGTGGAGAGACCTCTCTTGTTCCTCTTGATAGTCGTACTTTTGATGTAAATGAAAAAAACAAAAAACAAATAACAGATTATATATATTCAGTCAAAGGCTCAAGGGCAATAATGAGGGAAATACTGCATTATGACGGGATTTCCAATGAAGATTTGTCTGCCACTGCCTGCCTCAAGTTCACCTAAATCATATTACATTGAACGCACCACAACTTAAACCTGCATTATCTGGTCTAGTTTTGTCAAATGTTTTAGGCAATTATAGCAAATGTATCTTTCATTCCATTGGAATGGGACTACCGTTTTGGTTTTAAATCACTTTGTACACTGCAAAAATGAAAATCTTACCCCATTGGCAAAACATTTTGTCATGATTACCGATGTGACTGAGCTGTTCCCGCTCATTTGGCGCCAACCGCTGCGGGTTCTGATTGGCTCCCTGTCACGATTTGAACCCTGTCCTGTCAATCCCCTGATGTCAGTCCGTCGAATCTCCGTGTATACTAGTCTAGCCTATTTTGACCCCAACTCTAGCCTGTCCCGTTTTTGGTCCCGTTTGTCTCCTGCTACGACCTGTTTGGATCCTGACCACATCTGCTCTCCCGTCCCGGCTTGAGAACCCTTTTTGTTCTCGACTATGTCTACCCTCCCGTTCTGGCTTACGACTCGTTTTCGACCTCGATCACGTCTTGCTCTCCCAGTCCTGGCTACCGACCAGTTTTCCGCCCCTGACACCGCCATCGCTCGCTACGTAAGATCCAATTCCCTGTTCGGATCACAATCAGAGTACGAGAGGGACTTGCTTCCCGCGCCCAGCGAACCCCGGATCGTGGTTGCAGCCCTTCCTCTCTCTTTCAATAAAACTTGTGGTAAACGTCACGCAAGTGGGTCCTGTTTCCGTTCTGGTCCTGACACATTTGCTATATTTAAGTATAGTTTTTCTCATTTTAAGATACCCAATCAAAAAACATATACATTTATATAAAATAAGCACACTTGTCTTATGCAGAATTGGGTCCGTTTGCTCATTTTTATTATTTTCCAATGTTGGTAAAAAACATTTTTTTTTCAAATGAGTAAACTTACTAGTTAAAGTCATTGTGATTATATTAAGGAAATCATTTTTCTTATTTTAGAATTACAATTGTCCGTTTTGTTATTAATAACAATGTCGTGAACATTGTTTACAACGAGATACTACATGGCACTCAAGGGATAAACACGTAATAAAACCCTTTTAAAAAAGAGAGAGAAAAAGAACGTCGGTAAAAATAGGCAAAACTATTTACGAAGTAGTGTTTAGGACAGAAATGAGATTAAATAAAAAAAAAATAGAAGAAAAATCATAACTGAAATGAGCAAACCTTTGTGCAGTTAAAAATTTATTTTTTGCAGTGAGGCATTCTGAAGAAAATTGTGTGCAAATATTTTCAGTTTTCCAGTATAGACACAGTTGAGACCTACTTTTAATAAAAATGGAACACTGGTTAACGTGCATAGACAGGAATAAGCAATAATGACAAGGGATGAGTATTTTTAATCTTTTTTATTCATTAATATTTATTTTTATATTGTCACCCTTAACTTATCATCTTAAACTGCTATATTTTATCTTGTAAAGGTTCAGGATGCCACTTTTTAATTTGGTTGTGCATTTCAAATGTTACAACGCCAATAAATGATGTTCTAATTTCTGTTGTATTCAATTAAAGAAAAGGAACAAAAATAGATAAAGTACAGAAAAGCGCTTACATCTTGGTCCCTCATGGCATTAAGTTGCTCAAGTTTCTTGGCCCAGTACCGTGCCTCTTCTTCAGGAATGTCTGTAACATTTGCAATAATGCAATGAACATAAACAAACTTTTCATGAAAACCCCAGAAATGAAAAAGACGTCAAACCTAGTGGCAGTTCGAAGCGTGTGTCCAGCAGCAACCTGTGAAAGGTTGGATCTTTGGTGCCGCAGATTTCATTCTCAGCCATGATTACATTAGAGTCCAGCGTCAACCATTGACCCGGACCCTCCTGGGAGAAAAAGTGTATTATAAACACAAATTGGACCCCCCAAAAAAACAACATCTTGTGTCCATTTTAGAGATAATCATTGGGCCGGAGGTTATTACGTTAACGTTACAGTAATCGGCTCGATAGACCAAAAAGACCCGATAATGAGTTATTAGAAAAATTCTACGCTTTCTCACTAGAATATATTTTGATTTTCTATAGAAGTAGTAACATGCTCTACACTGTGTAGTTAGTACACATACAAGTACACTGTAGCTGAGAGACGGGCACTGAACAAGCTGCGGTCAATCATGGACTCATTACATTCATTACACAGCAAAAAGTCTCCAAAAAGAAGAGCAGCTTCAGCGATAGACTGCTGTCACAGTCTTGTTCCACGGACAGACTGAGGAGATCATTTCTTCCTCATGCCATGAGGCTCTTTAACTCCACCCGGGGGAGTAAAAGCCCACATTAGAATAGAAGAATAGAATAGAATAGACCCAACCCCCACATGTACATATTACCCTATTTTTATTACAGTGTGTATTTTCCGTAGCACTATTTACATACTCTATAGCAAAACGTAATATTGGGTATTTCAGTTTTCCTCTTTGGCTCTTCACAATGTGTGCGAGGCACTGGAGTCAGTGAGTAGGATTCTAAGCATTTATATTCTTCGTAATCATAGATTTTGATTTTCAATAAAAGTAGTGCCAGAACTTGGTCATCTCTCCTTTCTACCTCTTCCTCACGTGAGGGAGGCATCGGAGGCCTCGGCCATAATCCGTCGCATGCCTCAAGATGTGTACAGGCTGTTGGCATTTTACAGGCTTCTAAACTTTGTCGAGTAAATGGAGTTTTGTTTTGTTAAAAATAATTTTTCTTTTCCCGTGTTCGCTAAGCTCGTTGATTAAAATTGACTGCCTGATCAAATCCGTAAAAGAATATTTTTGGTGCAACACAATGTGTTACTTTTCTGACATATTAAAAGTGTACTGTACTTCCTGTTTTGTACTCCTTTAGAAAATCATAAATATGTTTCATGTACGCTGCTATGAGGGATCTCTACAGCCGTAATTTTCCAAATGTTACATTCTTCCCATTTAGCATTTCTATATTTATTTATTATAGCAATAAACGTGTACAGCTAAGATAATACCACTTAAGAATCAGTGATATATTTATCTTGGACAAGGCATGTGTGACATTCAGTATTGGGGCACTTTAGAAGTGACACATTTTTAAATGATAACTGTATGACATAATGATAATATGATGACACTGATAATCATATGAACTATCTGCAATACTCTTAAGTCAGTGTGACAAGTCTATTCTGTTTTTACTATTGGATAAATTCCAACGAGATTTCATAGGATGCCAGTATCTTCTTTTGACTATTATCGTCCACTGTTGTTTGTTGTTTAAAATATTAAATAATTGTCACTATCAGCCAATCATGTTGCTGTTCTTTGTTTACCACACCTCTTAGCTCTGATTTGTTTTCTTAAGCTTGAAGATTTAATAAAAAGAGGGGGGTTAGAGGAGGGCTTACAGACAGGATGGAACTCTCTTACCTGAGGTGCCTCTCCTTTGCAAGTTGAAAATCCATTGATGTCTTCTCTCCTCATTTTGAGTGTGTACTACAGTGTTAACTTACCACAGTTCTATAGTGCTCATGACAATATCTTTCTATGATAGTTATTACTTAAAAAGTAAGTATCGATTGACTGATTAATGAAGTCAAGCTCTAGTTTGTATAACGTTATTGTAATGAAGAAAAGACAGTATTTTGCGTGATGTTTTGAAAACAAAACAAAGTAATCAGTTATCAGTACCAGTCTCCAGAAGCAAAATTCCATCAGTTATCAATATTGGTAGAAAAATCAACGTTATTGTATATCCCTTGTCCCTACTATTTGTAAGGATGTAAAGTAAGAATTCCTCATACCTCATTGGACTGCCGGATGCTACTCAGCGGGATCCATAAGGTACCGACCATTGTGTCCCAGATCAGGCCTTTGTTCCACACCTCCACAGTCAAGCCCAGGTCTAGTCGGTTTATCTCGCTATGGGTAAGGGTAAAAACCAATACATTCAGGTGAGCACGAACTTGGATGTAGCAAGCAAGCAAGCTTCCTTAGATTCAGGCTATCTTAACTGATCCAAATCCAATAATAGCCGCAGCCTTGATATGAAAATACATCTCTGTTTCCTTGGAAGCCGAGGATATGATCTAGTAAATTGTATCATGGCGTGGCGCTTCATAAAAGGGAAAAGGGGGGAAAGGAAATGAAACGGAGAAGGCGACGCCCAGGATTCATTTTGTTATTTACAGAGAGAGAGCTCATTAGTATTTTCTTCGTAAATTTAATCAACTTAAATTCATTGCACGTGACGACTAAGCGTTGGCCATTTGGAATTTTCCGCAACTCAGAATTGGGTTAGCATATTTTCGTCGTCATAAGGCGCACCAAATTATATGGGCACACCCTCAAAAAAAAAATAGTCTTTAGTCATATAAAATGCACACATTCTACAAGGCGCATGGAATTGAATCTACAGTAAGGGCTATCGTATGTATATACAGGGTTGGGTAGGGTTACTTTAACTTGATTACTTTCAATTACTTTTGGATTACTCCAATATCAAATATGCTAATAAAAGACGAAAGAAACTAAACATGAATAAAATTAAAAAAAATTGTGCAGGCTTGGGGAGTAACGGAATACATGGAACGGCAAAAATGATGTTGGCAAGCTGTTTGGATTTATTTTCATTTTGTTACTGTCGCATTTTATGTTAGTTTTGCCGGAGATCAAAGAGATCAAAGCCAGGAGAGAAAGCTTACCACGTGTTGTGAGTCATCATTTAATTCATATTTAGTTTCTTTTGTCTTTTATTAGCAAATTTGGTATTGGAGTAATCCAAAAGTAATTGAAAGTAATCCAGTTAAAGTAACCCTACCCAACCCTGTGTATATATAATGTCACTGACCAAAATAGAACTAGATTGTATGCAACGTGAATGGAGACAGAGTTTCGGTAGTGCGAGTGCCAAAACCTAACCACTAGACAGATAGTGATATAGATTATGTACATAAAGGTATGGAGAAAACAGAAGGTTGTCCGGAAAGATCACAAATATAATAATCAGAAAAAAGCACAACTGAAACAACTCTTTGGTGTATCTCATGATGAATCGGGCTACGCGATTGGTCAACGAAATTATTTGACTAATCAATTATTGCTAGAATATAGAGTGTAATGTGCAACCCAACTTTGAGTTCTCATCTCATCTCATCTCATCAGCTGCACTGCTTATCCTCAGTAGGGTCGCGGGGGTGCTGGAGCCCATCCCAGAAATCATCGGGCAGTAGGCAGGGGACACCCTGAACTGGTTGCCAGCCAATCGCAGGGCACACAGGGACAGACAACTCGCTCGCTCATTCACACATAGGGACAATTTGGACCGGCCAATCCACCTGAAATGCATGTCTTTGGAATGTGGGAGGAAACCGGAGTGCCCGGAGGAAACACACGCAAGCACGGGGAGAACATACAAACTCCGCACAGTAAGTCCGGTAGCTGGATTTGAACCCACACAGGAGGTTCCCAAGACCTTAGAAACTTTGAGTTCTTATTTTAGTAAAAAAATGAATGAATAGTCGTTAATTCATTCTTTAAGTGGATACAAAACGAGCACAAAGAAAGATAATAATTAATAATAATAATAATTTCCTTGTATTGTCATTCTGTGTAACAATGTACACAGAACGAAATGTCGATTGCACCTGACCCGTTGTAGCGAGCCGATGCAGCCGCAGCCAACAGAGGGCGCCGCCGACCACTTTTTAAGTCTTAGGAATGACTCGGCCGGGGCGCGAACCCGAACCTCCCAGTCTCAAAGCGGGCGCCTTACCATCCAGGCTACTGAGCTGGTATAACAGATTGTTGTCAGGCCTTTATGAGTCATTGGAAATCTGTGGCTAGATCCACATGGACCTGAAGTTGTCACGTCATGTTCATAACTCGGAGCTTTTTCAGGAGCTCCTTTAGCCATGCCGATGAGTCACAACTGGCAAAATCACAAAGGAGCAGCCGCACAGCGAGAGGAAACGATTCGCGCCCACTTGTCTCATTCTTACTGTCGTCATTGAAAGTTTGTGGACGCAATGGAGTTATTGAACACAAAGAAATGGCAGAGTTGCCCTTGAACAGATGCAGTACTACCGCAGTTATTTTTGAACAGTGCCTAGCAAAAATATTGCTCCACAAAGAACGTTGTAAGATTGCCACATTTTAGGCTTAAAACTTAATAAAACAAAAAACATACCAACCAAGACCTAGCCCCCCTACTAAACTTTTGGCCCAAACAAGGAAAAACTAAACAGAGAAGCAACAAAGAGTAGTCATGGTCACATTGGATGACCTGCAGGCAATAAGTGGGACAATCTGTGCACAGGACAGTATTAGTCTTACTCTGCATAAATCTGTATTTTTCGAAAGAATACCAAAAAAAGGCCCATTTGGTGTTTGCAAGAAACCACGTAAGAGACAAAAATAAAATGTGGAACAAGATGCTCTAGTTAGATGACACCAAAATTGACATTTTTGGGCTGAGTGAAAAGCGTTCGTTTGGCGTAAGAGTAACACAGCACATCACCATTAAAACACCATCCCCACTGTTGAGCATAGTGGTGGCAGCATCATGCTCTAGGGTTGCTTTTCTTCCGCAGTCAAAAGATGGATGGGGCCAAATAACATGCAATTCCGGCAGAAAATCTGTTGGGAGTCCGCAAGAGACCTGAGAATGGTGCGGAGGTTCACCTTCCAACAAGACAACAACACCAAAACATTAAGCAAACTCTACAATGGAATGGCCAGCCCAAAGCTCAGACTTCAATCCCATAGAGCAGGAGTCTCCAACGTGGTGCCCGCGGGCACCAGGGTACCCCCTAAGGACAGCTGAGATGCCCGCAGACCTGTTCTGAAAATAGCTCACCAATGATGGTCATTGTGACTTTCTAGTAAATTGATTTTTTTAGTGTATGAACGAGTCTATTTAACCCTACTTCGAATAAATAACCTGTAAATAACATAGTAATAACATATTGATAACAGAAAAAATATAAAAACAACATAGTAATAAAATGATAAGTTGTTATTTAAGAAATTTATATCAAACTGGGTGCCCTTTGTGCTAATTAGTGATGAAAAGTAGCTCTCAGCTTTAAAGGTGTTGGAGAACACTGCTCTAGAGCATTTATGGAGAAGCAATGCTATGGTGTAGGGCTCAATATTTGGCAGACATTCCGCTAGAATGGAAACTAAATGGTGACGAGGATTTGCAAAAAAAGGTAGACAGACTCACAACATAAAATCCTGTTCCCAGCAAGGCTGACTGCCACGCACGGCGATGGTGGTGCTCTTGACATTTTGCACCTTCAGGGTCACGTAAGTGTTGAATTTTTCTGCAAAAAAAAAATCCACCAATACATATATGTACTTTTGTTGGTATGCAAAAATTGTACTGTAAATAAATATCTTACCTTGGGGTCCATCAAGCTTAGCTTTTTTCACTGCAAAGACACCAAATTAGATATTAGATAATGAACTGTATCACTTTTAATGAGTTCATCCTCTGCAAATATTGAACAGCTCTAGACAGTTGAGCAAAAGTTAGTAGAGTTGAGTTTAGAGAGGGATCGGTTAAGCTAGGGTTATTTGAATTTGGTTCAGTTGAGAAAGGGTTCTCATTAGTTGAGTTCAATTGAGGTAGGATTAAGTTCTGTGTGATTGTGGGTACAGTTCAATTGAGGTAGAATTCTGTAGAATTCAGAGTAATTGAGCTAAGATTATTTAGAGTTCAGTTCAATATAGGTAGTATTCTTTAGAGTTCAGTTAAACTGTGGTAGAATTCTTTAGAATTCAGAGCAATTGAGCTAAGATTATTTAGAGTTCAGTTCAATTGAAGTAGGATTATTTAGAGTTCAATTTAATTGAGGTAGAATTCTCTAGGGTTCAGTATGATTGAGCAAATATAATTGACAGTTCAGCTAAATCGAGGTAGGTTTCTGTAGAATTCAGTGTAATTGAGGAAGGATTATTTCGAGTTCAGTTCAATCGAGGTAGGTTTCTGTAGAATTCAGTGTAATTGAGCAAAGATTATTTAGAGTTCAGTGTAATTTAGGTATGATTACATTAAGTTCAGTTCAATTGGGGTAGGATTATCTAGGTTTCAGTGTAATTGAGCGAAGATAATTTAGAGTCCAGTTCATTCAAGGTAGGATTCTGTAGAATTCAGTGTAATTGAGGAAGGATTTTTTTTTAGAGTTCAGTTCAATTGAGGGATAGGTTTCTGTAGAATTCAGTGTAATTGAGGTAGGATTATTTAGAGTTCATTTCAATTGAGGTAGAATTCTCTAGGGTTCAGTGTAATTGAGCAAAGATTATTTAGAGTTCAGTGTAATTTAGGTATGATTACATTAAGTTCAGTTCAATTGGGGTAGGATTATCTAGGGTTCAGTGTAATTGAGCGAAGATAATTTAGAGTCCAGTTCATTCAAGGTAGGATTCTGTAGAATTCAGTGTAATTGAGGAATGATTATTTAAAGTTCAGTTCAATTGAGGGGTTGGTGTCTGTAGAATTCAGTGTAATTGAGCAAAGATAATCTAGAGTTCAGTTCATTCGAGGTAGGATTCTGCAGAATTAAGTGTAATTGAGGCAGGATTCTTTAGAGTTCAGTTCTTTTGACTGACCAACAAACAAATCACTTGTCAAAATTCCGTCACAATACAAGAAAATAATCCATAAAATGCTGTTTTTTTCCTACCCAAAACGTTTTCAGATAAAACGGATTTGCTATTTCAAATAACTTTTAACAAGTCCAATTATCCCAAACAGCTATACATTACGCAATTTTTGTGGGGATCATTTCTACAAAACAACATCGGGTTGGTCCATTTTTGATCCAGATGTTTTTGAGTGTACAACACATTTTTTTTAATTAAGTGAGTTGCTTCATTACGCATTAATATAGACCGTTAGTGATGTTTGATTTGATATCAAGCATTTGCTTGTTTAAACCTTACTGGGTAGTGTAAAAATCTACACTCATTTGGGTTAAAATAGCCCAAGGTTTGAGTCAAAAACAGACCAACTTTGATTTTGTTTGGAAAAAAAACCAAAACAAATTGTGTGCTTTGTGTAAAACAACTCAGAAAATGGGTCACATAGACCCAAGTACTTGGGTGGTTCGTTTTTTTCCCCTTAACTTGGGTTACCTTTAACCCAACTTTTTCAAAGTGTATTTCACCTCAGGTAGGTCACTAGTTTTAGGAAAAAAAAGAGTGTACAAGATGGTTGATGGAGACCAAGTTACACGATGCAATACCCTACACTGATACATCTCATTTGCAGTAACTCATTTTAGAGATCTTTCCACAGAGTTGCGGAAAACCTGCGAAAGGTCGATAGACCAAGACGCAGCTCGCTTTGTGAAATAATCGCGCAAACCTCCCCGCAAAGAACCTTCAGTGGCTTTGGACAAACGCTTTAAAACCACAGTGACGTCAAGGGCCCCATTTATTATTCATCCCATCCCGCAGCACAGCCGTATAACCGGGGTCCCGGTGTTCATAAGTAAGGCATTAATATTCACGGCGCTGACTTTTTATCTCTGCCTTGTTTCAAAGCCTTGATTCTGCCTTGACATTCAAGACAAGACATTGTGTTCAGTTACCAAATGTTCAGACAAACCCGCAAAACGAGCGCCATTGACGTGGCAGGAGGGTTGGCCTTCAATCTCTGCAACCGTGCATATGAGCCATTTCCTTTTGAATTGGTTACATAAACTCGTGAAATATAAAGGCTCTTGGTATGTCTTTTATTCCGTTAGTGTGCTGTAGACTATTAAGTGGATTGTCACTTCCCCAGGAGCAGAATAGGAAGACTGCTGCACGATTTAGAGAATGAGTCAGGAAACTACGGGGACGCATAGTCTCAAATCAACGTGTGTCCCTGGGATGCAACTTTTTTGACACAAAATTGTCATTATTACCTGATTACATTTTTTTTTCAAACAAAGATTTACCGCACTCCAAACTTTTCGGCAGGCAGATCCGGCAGATGTTGTTTTGGTCTCGCGGTTCGAGTTTTCGTCTGCTTGCCGATCTCGACTTGTGTAGTGAAAAGTCCGTCTCTTTTTAGAGAACCGGCTTTTTCGGCTCAACTCATTAAAGAGAGCCGGCTCTCAAACGGCTCACTTGCTTTGATGCATTATATTACGAATTATGATGTTGTATAAAGAAGTTAAGAAAAAAAGGAAGTATAAAAGGATAAAATGAAAGAAAGACAGGTTTGTGGTTATCCCTTTAATCGGTATATCACCAACAATAATTTGATACAGAAAATAAATTAATAATTTGATGATTAAAACTGAATGAATAGATTTTTATTATATATTTGTCACCGATTTACAATTTCAACCTCGATAATACTAAATTTTGGGGACCCATAGATTTTTGAGTCCCCGGGACCCATCACTTTTCAGAGGTAAAATGAACACTGTACGGCCCACGATAAAATAGAACTTATGCAACTATTTAACATGATACACGCAGCACTTATTGTTGCACATGCTATACTGATTCAAAGTATAGGACACAATTTAAACTACTGTTTTCAGCCAAGGTGTCACACCAACAGACAAATCACTAAATAATTCTTTACATGGAAGCTCATAAACAATCTATGTTCATTGTTGAAACACTTTATGAAAAAGCCACAGAACTTTAACCCACAAAAAAGTTCTACCCAGAAGCTCTAGCAAAGCACTGTGCCACGACACACTAGTGTGCCGTGAGAGATCGTCAGGTGTGCGGTGAGAAATTATCCAATTTAAATTTAACTAACATTTATGAATCATTTTCTGAAAATATTGTCATTGTCAAGTGTCTGTGCTGTAAAAACTGGGGGTATTATAAACTATATTGTGATAAAACATACTGTTCAGTGTCATTTTATAACAATTTTGGTTAGTGGTGTGCCGCAAAATGTTTCCAATGTAAAAAACATGCCCTGGTTCAAAATAGGTTGAAAACCACTGACCTAGACTAACTCCAGGACCCAACATTTCACAAACGACGACCCAAACAAGAAAAAAAATCCACTATTAGGTGGAATTTGTTAAACATGCACAGTGTTCTCGTTTGCCCGCTTCCTAGACTCATAGTGTCGAATCAACATGCGTCCCCGGGACGCAACTTTTTTGACACTAAGTTGTCATTATTACCCGATTACTTTTTTTTTAACAAAGATTTATTGCACTCCAAACTTTTCGTCAGGCAGATCCGCCATTGTTGTTTTGGTCTCGCGGTTCGAAATTTCGTCTGCACGCCGATCTCGGCAAACGAGATCTCGTTGCTTCGAGATGACGTCATTGTTGTGGTGCTTGTCGTCGAGTGAAGGTTAAGTATGCCTCCGAAAAAACAGTATTAGGTAAAAATCAACACAAAATTGATTATTTCTTCAGTGTCAGTAATAAGTCGAAACATAATGCAGAGAGTGAGAACAACGGCAATAATTCCGGCAAGAAAAGCAGGTGTGTTGAAGCGAACGATTCGACGAAAGAAAATAAACAAAAGAATACTGCTAGCAAGAAAAGGACTTTTCTGCCAAAATGGACTCAATTATATTCCTGGTTACGCTATGAGGAGGATGATAATGGAGGCTACATGTTCTGTGATGCTTGTACCCAGCGTGACAAAAAAACTGGATTGCATAAATCATTTTGCAATACGAAGAAGAGCACATTCGATCGGCACCACGACAATGAAAACCACAAATTAGCTATGGAAATTCCGTTGCTGCTATAGGACCTTGAGAAGGCATTACAACTGTGGCGGGACAGCAAACCACGAAGAGTATATGAACTGAAAACCTGAAGTGATAACTGCCTTGTATTACCAATTAACTGTGATGATTAAAACTGCATAAATATATAGACTAATATTTCAGCAATATTATTTTGTATAATGTACAATATTTTTGTGAACTGAAAACTCTTGAAGTGATAACCGATTTGTATTATCAATAAACGGTGATAATTAAAACTGAATGAATATATTGATTTATATTATATGTTTGTCGCCGATTTACAATTTCAATACAACACCAAATTTTGGGGACCCATAGATCTCTGTTGGGACCCATAGATTTTTGAGCATGCGAGTCCCCGGGACCCATCACTTTTCACAGGTAAAATGAACACTGCATGCAGGGTAGAATGTATCACCTCAGGAAATACAATGCGAGCACTGCCCTACATTTGAACAAATTTCCTTATTTTGTTCGAGAATGAAATCATCATTCTGCAGAAACATATTCCGCGCCCATTCCTTCCCCACTCCCCCAGTCGTGCCGCTCAACTGCAATACGCCTTCAAGCGACGAGCTCTCCCCTCGCCATCGCTCCCCCATCACTTTTCTTTCCGGCACCCCCAACCTCGAGCTGAAGCGGTTATTTTTAGAGTTGGGGATGCTGCTCGCTGTGCCAGCTCACACACACACACACACACACAGATTAATGGAGCACGAGAGAAAGGCTGGGGAAGGGTTTGCACGTGCATGCTCGCCACATGGCAGCAGGAGATCGTAGGAGAGTGTGAGAAAAAGGGTGAGAGAGAGGGGAGTTGTTTAGGAAGGGGGAAAGCGTTGGAGGAGAAATGTTGACAAGGATGCAGCCCGAGGTGGAGCTGCCATTTAGCCATGGTTTCAATCGAAAGGAGGCGAGGGAGGCGCTTCCGAGGAATCAACACCAGTTCCCACAGGGGCGTGACACCATTCACAAGGGAATTTAGGAGACTTTGTTTGCTATAATCACGTCTCATCATTTTGCAGCCTTCTCAAGAAGGATATACTGTCTGTCAGACACAGAACTGACACATAAACTAGTGCTAGGAGCACAGCAGCAGACAGGAAAACCTTTGAGAAAGCCATCAACACAGCCCAGGAAATCATCGGCTGATCTCTACCCTGTCCGGAGGCTCATTTTTAAGGACTCTTCTTACCCCAACCACAACCTCTATGACCAAATGTCTTCAGACATATGTCACAAGTTCCCTAAAACGATGACTAACAGGCTCGGAGACAGTTTCTTCACCAAGGCTATCACCACAAATGACGGAATAAGGAAAATCACCCACATCTACTGGCAATGGACTCCGGCGCTTCATCAGTCTTGCTGCTGCTGGACCTTAGTGCTGCCTTTGACATTGTGGAACATAATATCTTCCTAGAACGGTTGGAAAAATGAATTGGTCTCTCAGGAACCGTCCTCTTATGGTTCAGATCCTACCTCTCACTGGGTTAAATATGGTGAAATGACATCTGAGCCCTTTAGTGTTACCTGTGGTGTTCCGCAGGGTTCATTACTTGGCCCCCTTCTTTTCAGCATTTACATGCTTCCATTTGGTGATATTATTTGCAAGTATAATCATTACTACAGAGATGACACTCAACTATATCTTCTGATGGAGGAATCTGCTGTGAAAATTTGGAGGTCTGCCTCACTGAGATAAAAAAATGGATGTAAATCAACTTCTTGCGCCATCAACGCAACCCAGGAAATCATCGGCTGATCTCTACCCTGTCCGGAGGATATTGCCGGCTCATAATTAAGGACTCTTCTCACCCTAGTCACAACTTCTATGACCAACTGTCTTCAGACATATGTCACAGGTTCTCTAAAACAATGACTAACAGGATCAGAGACAGTTTCTTCACCAAGGCTATCCCCAAAACTGACGGAACCTGTAGGGGTCAGTACAACAGTGAACAAAAGTTACCAACTTCCTGGCAAGTGATAAGAACTTCCTGATAGACAGCCTTATAGGCTTCAAACCCAACAATGCAAGCAAAAAATTGTCAAGCAAAGCCTGAAGAATCTAACGGCAAAATGTTCAGATTGACGGTCAAACGCAACTGCTAACTCCCTGTCAACCCACTGATAAATCCCTGTCAGTAACTGTAAACCCAGAACCCCTCCATCATCATCTTGAATTTCTGTTATGATTACCGATGAGAATCACCTGTGCCCGCTCATTTGGCGCCAACCGCTGCTGGCTCTGATTGGCTCCATGTCCCTAGTTAAACCCAGTCCTGTCAGTCTCCTGTTCTCAGTCCGTCTGCGAACCTCTGTGATACAAGGCAAGCCTTTTTTTTACCCTGACTGTCGCCTGTCCTGTTTTTGCTCCTGTTTGTCTCCGGCTACGACCCGTTTTGATCCCGACCACGTTTGCTCTCCCGTCCCGACTTACGACCCGTTTTTTATCCCGACAACCACGTTTTTGCTCTCCTGTCCCGGCTATCAACCCTTTTTTCCGTCCCTGACACCGCCATCGCTCGCTACGGAAGATCCACTTCCATATTCGGATCACAATCCGATTGCGAGAGCGACTTGCGTCCAGCGAGCATCGGATTGCGGGCGCCGCCCTTCCTCTTTCTATCAATAAAATTGTGAGAAAGCGTTACGCGATTGGGTCTACCCTGTGCTGGTCATGACAATCTCAAGAAAAACAAAGAAGGGAAAAAAGACTGAGTTGTTCCCTGCGTGACCAAAACTCTCACAAGTTGGAGTACAAACTAAGGTAGGAATCAAACCGAACCAAATAACTTGTCATATACTCTTCAGGACGACCGAATCTTCCCACAATGCCGTACTCTTTTTACTGTTCCTGACGACCGAATTACTTCCGACAATGCACTTATTCTCATTTAGTTCAGAATAGTTTGTAATGACATTGCCAGTTGGCTATCGTTTAATGTCTGAAAAATAATTTTACGGCCCCGGCCCAAAAATACTATCAACAATTTGGCACTGTGACCAAAAATACTAATGACTGGACAAGACCTAATGCCTTTTCATTTGTTGCCCGATAACTAGTGGTTTAGTGGATGGGATCCGGCGCATTCCACACCGTGAACCGGGTTCAATTCCATCCATCCATCCATGCACAAACACTATTTTGTTATTTTGGGGGCATTCCTCGACGTTGCAGTAGTTTCAATTCTATGTGCCTTGTATAAAAATAAAGAAAAATCGCTAAAGATTGGGGGTGCACCTTATAATTAGATTGGCCGGGTAAACTTAATTATATATTAAGAGAGAAAGTTATGTTTTTTATAACAATCATAATCGTTCAAGTGTAGATAATAAAGGAGTCCTTTTGCCGTCGCTGTCATGATAGCCAGGGTGCGCAATTGGCCGCGCCCGTGTGTGTCATGGTTGCCATGGTGCCCAATTGGCCCCGCCCGTGTGGCGCCAGCTGCGGCTAGTTGAGAGATTGGCTTTCTGTCTATATTAAGCTCAGCGCTCTCTTGCTTCCTTTGTCAGCCCGTCAAACGAACTTCTGCTCCACAAGACGTGGATTCTGACTCGGTCCTGTTTGCCTGTTGATATTTCCAGTACGGTATTGTTCCGGTTTATTTTTGTCCTGTTTAATTTCGGGTTCCAGTTTTGTTTCTGTCTGTTTTTGTCCTGTTTGTTATTTTTGTTCCCGTCTAGTTTCTCCTGTTTATTTTTGATATCCTGATTCGCTATCCATCTTGTTTGTCCCGTCCTGTCCGGTATCAACTCGGGAAATTGGAATCAATCTCGTCGGTCTCTGGCTTCCTGTCTTTCCACGCCAGACCGGCTGCCTAACGTGCAGGACTCACCACTTCCCGTAAAATAAAGGCTTGTGTGAGAACCTCACGCGATTGGGTCCTGATCCTGTTCTGGTTCCTGACAGTCGCTCTGGGCTCATTATATGTTAGCCTCTGCGCCCACATGGAAAAAATGCTTATTCAGCACGCGTGACAACACAATCCATCACTTCAAAGTCAAGTCGTGATGTCAGATCTCTTGTTTATGGCCGCCGAAGCCCGCTAAAAGACAATTCGTTTTCACTACCGGGCTACAATAGAACGTCCTAATGAAACGACAGAGGCCACCCTAGCCGGTTGCCATGCCAACACGAAGGCACCAGGCTTGATCTCGAACTTGATGTCTGTTCTGCAGGTTGCTCGGGGGTTCGAGTAGAGAAGATTGAGGGGTTTCATAATGGTGGGGCCTGTTCTTGACCTTCACATTTTTGTCAACAAAACATGGCTGCTGCTGATAGATTAGTGGAATGAATGTCCCTTTGACCGAAAGCCCGAAAATTTGCACATCATTGGAAGGGGTCAGGTGAGGTGTGGGATTTATTCATTTGCATTTCCAAAACATCCATTGTTTCATCTAAGCAGCTGACTATACATTCCCGATTGGCGTTAAATACACCAAAAATTGGATATTACATATATTAAAAATATGTCCAATTACTTTGTGGCACACCATCTAAAAATTAGAGACCGTGGCATACAGTATACAGCTGTATCACAGTTTACTTTTTATTGTTTGTCAATGCAACATCTATTGCAGCCTGGAAGCTCATAAGCGGTTCCTTCTCAAAATTTCTTCATTCATTCTTTATGCTGAGGTTTTTGGTTTTTCCTTACCCTCGTGTAGGTTTTAGATCAGGGGATGGTGTCATAATAGTCTGCAGTTTGAAATAATCTGTGGTCTGTGCAGCCCTTTAAGACTCCTTGTGATTCAGGGCTACACAAATAAACATGACTTGACATGTGTTTGAGTTTTCCCTTGCCCTCACGTAAGTTATAGATCAGGGGATGGTGTTGTAGTAGTCTTCAGTTTGCAATAATCTTTGGTCTGTGCAGCCCTTTAAGTCTCCTTGTGATTAAGGTCTACACAAATAAACATGACTTCACTTATGTTTGAGTTTTTCCCTGTCCTCATGTAGGTTTTAGATCAGGAGATGGTGTGATAATTGTCAGTAGTATGTAACAGTCTGTGGTCAGTGCAGCCCTTTGAGACTCCTTGTTATTATTGGCTATACAAATAAAATATGACATGTTACTTGGCAGATTTTCCTCGTGCATTTTGTTTGGACAAAACAGTCGCCTCGCCCCTTTTTTTGCCTGCGCGTCAGTAACGTTGCTGTCAAAGTTGAATACGGATGTAAAACAGCTCGGCGAACGCACAGTATATTAGGTACCAGCAAATCATTTTTGGATTGATTTCCCATGCACGTTTCATGTTTTCTTTAATTCTAGGATGAACATGGTGAAAGTAAGAAAAGGCCAGTTTCAAATACAGTAATTGCCAACTCAAACCCCCCAAAAACAAAAAAGAAAAGCTTTTTTTAGCGCGCGTCTGAGAATGCACCACACGAGCAGCTTGACAGTGGCTAAAATGATGATTTCAGACAGAAGATGGCGTCAGCGACAATTTTCAAATTGCGGGCAATGATCTTCTACTGGCAATGGACTCTGGCGCTTCATCACTCTTGCTGCTGCTGGACCTTAGCGTTGCCTTTGACACTGTGCACCATAATATCTTACTAGAACGGTTGGAAAAATGTATTGGTCTCTCAGGAACCGTCTTCTTATGGTTCAGATCCTACCTCTCAGATGGGACGCACTGTGTTAAATATGGTGAAATGACATCTGAGCCCTTTAGTGTTACCTGTGGTGTTCCGCAGGGTTCAGTATTTGGGCCTTTTCTTTTCAGCATTTACATGCTTCCATTAGGTAATATTATTCGCAAGTATAATATCAGTTTCCATTGGCACGCAGGTGACACTCAACTATATCTTCCGATGGAGGAATCTGCCGTGAAAATTTGGAGGCCTGCCTCACTGAGATAAAATAATGGATGTAACTCAACTTCTTGCGCCCTAACTCTGAAAAGACTGAAATGTTAATTATTGGTGCATCTAAAGGCCGTGACTTGTTCTCAAACACTGATCTGAACACTGACAAATGTAATATCACCCAGAGTGACTCAGTCAAAAATGGAGGAGTCATATTTGACCCCAATGTGTCCTTTCAAACACACGTGAAGAATATTACTATAACAGCTTTTTCCATATTCGCAACATTGCTAAAATTTGCCCTATGCTGTCTCAGTTGGATGCGGAGATTATAATTCATGTGTTTTTTACCTCCCGTCTCGATTACTGTAATCCACTACTCTCCGGTCTCCCGAAGTCCAAAATCAAGAGCCTTCAGCTGGTACAAATTGCTGCAGCGAGGCTTTTAACTAAGACAAGAAAGTTTGATCACATGACCCCAAGCTAATCTGCATTGGCTCCCTGTTAGCTAAAGATGTAATTTTAAGGTTCTCTTGGTCTTACACAAAATCATGCATGGACTTGCTCCTTATATCTATCAGATTTAATTTCCCCCTATGTCCCGGTCCGGAGCCTTCGCTCTGAAAATTCTGGTCTACTAGTGATCCCAAGTGCCATGAAGAGCATTACAGCAATGTGCGGATATTTTTCGACATTCCGGAAAAAAAATGTTCGTATCTACCGGTTTATGTAAGTCAAATGGTGGTAAATAGGCGAGCGTCTGTACCTTAAGAAAAATGTGTAAATGACAATGTTGTAATCAAATCTGACCCGGGACCAGGTAGGGTTTGATGCTATTGTCCAAGCTTGTTTTCAGCTAAGATGGCCATGCTACATTCTTTTGCAACCATGTGAAAAAAAGAATAAAAACCTTCTAATTCTGTGTGTTACAACTTAGATTACTCAATGTTAGTAGCAATTGCAGTGATTATTTCAGTATGGGACACAACCTCAGAGCGTTACCTTTCAAAAGATACCCAAACCCTCCATCCTCCATCATTTAATTTATTTTGTGTACGCCTTGGGTTGGGATTTTAGGTGAATTTAAGAGGAACATTAAGGGGTAAACAGGGTTGGGTAGGGTTATTTTTGACTGGATTACTTTCAATTACTCTTGGATTACTCCAATACAAAATATGCGAATAAAAGACAAAAGAAACTAATACATGAATAAAATTACTAAATTTTGTGCAGGCTTGGGGAGTAACGGATTACATGGAACGGCAAAAATGATGTTGGCAAGCTGTTTGGATTTATTTTCATTTTGTTTCTGTCGCATTTTATGTTAGTTTTGCCAGAGATCAAAGCCAGGAGAGAATGCTTACCACGTGTTGTGAGTCATAATTTAATTCATATTTAGTTTCTTTTGTCTTTTATTAGCATATTTGGTATTGGAGTAATCCAAAAGTAATTGAAAGTAATCCAGTTAAAGTAACCCTACCCAACCCTGGGGGTAAAGGACCCCTCAAACGATGCACCTTACCTTTAAAGATATGCTTGAGCCTGAATATTGGATTTGCTCTTCGGTTTGAATGTGTAAAATTTTATTTCAAAGAATGAACATACTCAATTACTTCATGTTTGTACTTCGCGGGTTTTGACCATCTCGGGAAGGTTTTGGAATGCAACCCTCATGAAAAATGAGGGATTACTGTAAAATATTGTGCCATTTTCCTGTAATATCTGAGGTATTGGGGGGGTTTATCCCCCTCTAAACGTCAATTTCCTCCGCCTCTGGACAGATTAATGTCTTATCTCGGGGGTCTACTGTACACTAGTATCAATATACTTCTGGAAATGGGCACTTCAGGTTGAAACCAGGACATTAAGGACAGCCTTGTGCCCAAAATGACACGCTAACATTGCTAAAACGAGCCTTACCTCCGACACACAGCAATGACATCTCCAGCCGGGCTTTGGAGCTCAATTTGCGGCTTCTTCGCTTCCGTCGAACGCCGCCTCAGAAGCGGGGAAGAGGATGTCTCGCGTCCGCCTAGCAGAAGCCACAACACCGGCACCACCACCACCGCAGCCCGACGGGCGTCTCGACGCAACACATGAGGGGGGAAATGTCCTCGTCGCTTGACAGTCCTCTCGTCGTTTATTGGGAAGAGAAAGAAAAAAAGGTTTCGTCGTCTTTTTACCGCTCGGCCATCTTTGCCAGGCGTTCAGAACCAGCACGCACAAGACAGCTCACTCCCTCTCCACTTTATTTAAGTGACGTCACTACGGCGTGGCGGGAGGAGTGACGTCAAGTGTGTAGCCCCGCCCCTGTAATGTTTACTCGTGTGTCAGCTATACAGCTCGCGGGCCATTTCCGGCCCAGGCGTCACTATCCCCAAATTCAACACAAGCAATTATTGAATTTTAAAATGATCTTTCCCATCAATAAAGGACTCCATAAGCTTAAAGGTGCGTAGTTTGAGATGTCCTTAGAAAGTTTAAAAATAAACATTTTCTCTAGAACCTCACCTCATCTCATCTCATTAGCTGCACCGCTTATCCTCAGTGGGGTCGCGGGGGGTGCTGGAGCCCATCCCAGCAATCATCTGGCTGTGGGCAGGGGACACCCCGAACTGGTTGCCAGCCAATCGCAGGGCACACAGGGACAGACAACTCGCTCGCTCATTCACATCTAGGGACAATTCGGACCGGCCAATCCACCTGAAATGCATGTTTTTGGAATGTGGGAAGAAACCAGAGTGCCCAGAGGAAACCCACGCAAGCACGGGGAGAACATACAAACTCCGCACACAAAGTCCGGTAGCTGGATTTGAACACACACAGGAGGTTCCCAAGACCTTGGAACTGTGGCGCACACGCGCTAACCACTGCGCCGCCGTGCTGCCCTATATATTTCTTTTTTTGCAGCACGGCGGTGCAGTGGTTAGCGCGTGTGCGGCACTGTTCTGAGGTTGTGAGATCAAACCCCCTGTGTGGAGTTTGCATGTTCTCCCCGTGCTGGCGTGGGCTTCCTCCCACATTCCAAAAATATGCAGGTTAGGTTAATTGGCCGGTCCAAATTGTCCCTAGGTGTGAATGAGCGAGCGAATTGTCTGTCCCTGTGTGCCGTGCGATTGGCTGGCAACCAGTTCAGGGTGTCCCCTGCCTACTACCCGAAGATAGCTGGGCTCCAGCACCCCCGCGACCCTACTGAGGATAAGCGCTGCAGATAATGGATGGATGGATTTTTTTTCCCTTCCCACTGCGTCCATCTGTTTTTATCTTTACCCTCGCTGGAGGATAGGAGGTGGGAGGAATGGAAAAGAAGAGTGATTTCACGGGCGTCCTGTCGGTTTTCTTTTGTTCTATGATAAAAATGGTAAATGCAAGAAAATGACTGTTTCAAATACAACCCAAATGCTAACCCAAACCCCCATAAAGATAAAAAAGGAAGAGTTTTTTTAATGTGTGTCTAAGAATTTCACATATTTGCACGCGACACGAAAAGGAGCTGCAATGATAATTTCAGCCAGAATAGTATTTTGAAGTTACGGATACCATGTTGTAAAAATATTGAAAAAAGCTAGATAGTAAATTTTACAAAGTCAAATAAAACAAAAATGCAAACACCTATAAAAATTTGCCTTGGTGTTGTAGTGTAAAACTCAATTGCACAGAGGGCCAAAACTCAACTGGTGTAGTAAAAGTATTTTCTTTTTAATACTCTTAAAAAAGTTGTGCAATGTATATTGTACGATATGATACTCAGTGGTTTAGGTATCTGATCGGTACCGTTTGATACTGCCCTGTACTTACTTGGATTGGATCGATACCCAAAAGCCAGTTTCTCTAGCCGGGGATCGGTGCGCCAAGGACCCCTTCTTTGGCTGCTCTCTACGCACCCAACCTCTTTAGCCCCTCCCACAATCGGTGAGCCCATTGGAAGAGGGACCCATGTCGTCCCTCCAGGCTGTGCCAGCGTACCCCACCTGAGGTCTGGCTCCAGAGAGGGACTCCTGTAAACTACATCCAGGAAAGGGAAATCCTGTCCCCCGCATTGAGAGAAACCAGTCGAGGTGGTTCGGGAATCTGATAAGAAAGTGTTCTGGGAATGTCTCACCGGCAGGAGACACTTGGACGACCAAGGACACGCTGGAGAGGCTATGTCTCTAGTCTGGCCTGGGAACGCCTCGGGATCCTGTCAAAATGAGCTGGTTGAAGTGGCTGGGGGATTGGCAGGTCTGGGTTTTCCTGCTGAGGCTGCTGCCCCCGCGGCCCGACCAGTGTTCCCTCTAAGCTGCGCGCGTGCGCAATTGCGCACTCCTCGCACATTCTCTGCGCACAAGAAAATCTAGCCAGCGCACAAAAATCAGGGCTCCAAATTACTAATTAAGAAGCGACTTAATTTACAGTGCATGAAGGTAAAAATACAAGGGTTCCCCTGACGTTGTGGCCTAAATGAGGTATTTTTAAGTCGAGTCAGAGTAGAACGAAGTTGAGTAAAGTTAGTACAGTTGGTCAAGAACCGGCTTCTTCGGCTCGGCTCACTAAAAGGGTCCTCTTTCGGGTCCTAAATGGCTCTTCAGGTTGTTTTTGCTTCTTTCGTCCTATGTGACCAAATATTATGTAAAATTATGAACAAAATGACTTAAAGGAAGGGGGGAATAGAACAAAAAAGAAAAAAATACTAAATTTAAAAAGCAGTGAAAAGCTGAGAAAAAAAGAAACAAAAGGAAGAGGAAAAAAAGAAGGAAAAACTTAGAAAAAAGCCAGAAGAAAAGAAAGAAATAAATGTAAGAAAAAAGAAAAAAGAGAACAAAAAGAAAAAAGTAACAGCTCGGAAGAAATAAACACAATGAGATTTTTTTAAAGGAATTTTTAAAAAAGTAGAAAAAAACACGGAAAAAGGAAGAAAAAGTTTGTGTTGCATTCAAATAATTTCCAATTATATCAAGTGAATCTTGTTGCCAACATTGTACTTCCACTAAAAAATGTGATTATGTACAGTTCTGTATCTTACAACCGACTCAATAAGCCCCCCAAAATGTTAATATTATGCGACAAAATATATCAGGAAATAAAAAGAAATGGAAATCTTGTGAAAGAGTTGTAAGAACAAACGACGTTTGGAGGCCGTACAACCTTTGCAATAGTACACGAGTCAATTCATTCAAAAGAGAAAAAGAATTTTGCATTGCCGAAAACTCAGCAAAATGTAACTTGATGTCAAGTTTTGGACATGTTTGATAATTAATTATCTTGCCACACTTGGGATTATGGTTGCTCACTGTTGTTTCAAGCGTTGCTCACCGACTTTGAGTGAACGCTCAGACCCGTGGAAAATTACAGGGAACATTGGGCCCGACCCCGGATTAGCAGAAGGAAATGGATGGATTGATACCCAAATTCCCAGTACCACCCACCCCTGGTGAACAGGTGTTTTCTGTGACAAACAATCGTAAAACACAGCAGCCATCAGAGGGGAAAAAGGTGTAATGGCATGACATTTGGTTGCACGAATGCTTAAAAATTAGATTTATCCTGTTTTATGTTAAAGACAATATTCTTTATATATTTCAAGGCAGTATGACAACAGAGGCAAGCCTAATTGTATGCATAGCTCCCACTTGAGTTTGTTTAGTGTGGTGTGTTGGTTCAGCAATAAAGCTGTGTTTATCTGTCAGAATAAAGAATTTGTTAATACATTTAATACCAAATATTAAAAAAAACCTGTTTTTGACTAAATGTGCTGTGCATAGAACAGATACCTTCTCTTTTGTGACTACAATTTCTAGGGTAGAACACAGGTGCCAAACAGGCGGCCCGCGGGCCAGATCCGGCCCGCTAGACAACACTCAGAGAAGCGCAAGAGAAAAACAAGCTGCAGGTTGAAATATGTCAACTTGATGTTGCCAAAGCCAGGTGCTTCTCTCAAAGACACTGTATTTGTATTAATTTCTCTCTCTCTGTCTTTCTTTACAACCCCTTTTCTCCCACTTTGTCTCTCTCTTTCACTCTCTGTGTCTCTCTTTTTCTCTTCCTTTGTTGCTTTTTGTCTCTTTCTCTGTGTCTTCTAACCTCTTTTGCTCTAACTTTTTTTTCCTTTTCTATTTCTCTTATCATACCCTTTGTGCTTTCTTTTCTCTTTTCTCTCCTGCTGTCTTTCTATTTCTCTTTGGATTTCTTTTTTCCTCTCTTTCTTTTCCCCCTCTCTCACGACTTTTTATCTTTTGTTTCTCACGCTCTCTCCCCTTTTCTTTCTTTGTCCCGCCCTCTCTCCTTTTCCCTCCCTCTTTCTCTTATTTCTTTATCCCTCTTTTTCTTTCTCTTTAATCTACTAGTCTGGCCCCCGACAAAGTGTTTGTTCTATCGTGTGGCCCCAGAGTTAAAATGAGTTTGACACCCCTGGTTTAGAATGTAGGCTGAATAATAAAACTTAGTACAGTACTGAAAAAACAAAGCTACTGTAAATATTTGACTTTTTTATTGATCCGGCCCACCTTAGAGCATAAAGTCTGGATCGTGCCCCGGAGCCAGAGTTTGACTTCTACATTCACTTAACAATTTGGATTGCTTGTTAATGACTGTGTGTACCATGTAGCACATCCTAGTGGTAAAAAAATAAAAACCCACCATTCATTAAAAAACAACATTTATTTAAAATATAACAAAATATACACAAACTATTATATTAATGTACATTTAAAAAAATAATCGTAAGTTGAGAAATGTATTTATTTTACGTAACATGAGCCTCACCTAGAGGGAGCTGACATAACTGTCAGCCATCTTGCAACTTCGGGTACTCAAACACCTCAAAAAGGCTAGGCGAAAAATGAGTAAAATGGGGTGTTTTGGTCACTGAGTCTCTGTAAATTGTATTTTCCTAGGGCAGGGGTCAGGAACCTTTTTGACTCAAAGAGCCATAAAAGCAAAATATATTAATTTTATTTTGGGAAAGAGCCACACCATATATTATGAGACAAATTTACTAAATTGCTAAACCCGCACCCCAGACAAAAGCTTAGTCTTCAGCGCATTTATTTTTGATGATTTGATAAAAATTTTGAAAGGAGAATAATGCCAGAGCCCGTGTCCCAAAATCAACAAACATACCACTTTAAACTCGTCTCTTTCTTGCAATTACTCAAGATCACTTAAACTCATTTTGACCCTTTTTCATACATATTGGTTTCAAAACCAGATGCAAGCAGTTATTTTGTAAAAACGTCACAACATTCAGCAAACAGGGAGCCTGATGTGCTTACCTTTGGCGCAGACGGCGTAGGGCGAGAGATGGGAGGGAGTGCTTGCACTTTTTGCATAGCTCCACCCATCCGGTGTTTTGGAGTATTTACAGTTTGTTCTGTGGATTCATCATAAGGTATATGAACACTGAACACAGATTATATAGTGAGCTTTTATATAAAGGATTCTTTAGCGTTGTACAGCCAAAACGATTTATTTTTTATTTTTTGGGGTGTGAAACCTTGACTGTAAATTGTAGTGAAAAATGTGCCCAACATATTTTGCGAAGTACTGCATTATAATTCAGCTCTGGTTGGCTTTGCGTGTATCGGAACAGTAATAATGGCTGAAGTTTTGAACGAGATGGAGAAAATTTGCATGCAATTAAATTTGTCTCTGAGCCACAGGTACTCATAGAAAGAGCCATATATGGCTCGCGAGCCATAGATTCCCGACCCCTGTCCTAGTGCTTCTTAAGGCTCATTTTTTGGTTGTACTGTACAGTACTGCATCATACAGTGACATCTAGTGGTCAAATACCACACACTGTTCTGTAAAGTGGGCGATATTGCAATGTCTGCTAAGCATTTCAGGTTGCTTGTTTCACCTCCTTTGGTTGATTGACATTAGGAGTTTTTTTTTAAGTTTATAAATAAAACAAAAACGATAAAAGTAATCTAAAAAAAATACCATTGTGGTAAATGATACTACGAAATAAAAAAGGTATTGTTTAAACAAAATGGCGGTTAACATAAAATACACTGTTATGCAACAAGTAATGTTCTTAAATTCAAAAATAATATTTGTGATAGGATTGATCATTAATAGATTTTGGAGGAAATTAAATATATACTTCATAATATTTACAACCTATTAAAAAACTTTATGACATGATTACCTGTTATTTAACAAGATTCATTTTGGGGGAAAAAAAGTATTTTATTTAATTTTGTCTCTAGAAAACCATAGGGACCTCGTACCTTATCTGGTGTAAACAAACACTGCCAACTACTGGAAGCTTTTATTCATTACAACTCACAGAGGCTTTTCTTACTACTGGTAACCATGGAAACCAGTACTCTTTGTTCCAAACCGCGATGATATTAAGAATGGCTCTTAATAAAATAATTTAAAATGGCCACCAAGTATGCAAAATGACACAAGCTTGTTCATCTTATATTGAAAATATTTTCATCACAATTCCGTACAGCATTCAGGAAAAATACAGTTCTTACCAAACAATAAAAAAAAAATGATATGACAATATTTCATAATGACGCAAAAGCAGGGTTGGGTAGGGTTACTTTAACTGGATTACTTTCAATTACTTTTGGATTACTCCAATATCAAATATGCTAATAAAAAACAAAAGAAACTAAATATGAATAAAATGATGACTCACAACACGTGGTAAGCTTTCTCTCCTGGCTTTGATCTCCGGCAAAACTAACATAAAATGCGACAGAAACAAAATGAAAATCAATCCAAACAGCTTGCCAACATCATTTTTGCCGTTCCATGTATTCCGTTACTCCCCAAGCCTGCACAAAATTGAGTAATTTGATTCATATTTAGTTTCTTTTGTCTTTTATTAGCATATTTGGTATTGGAGTAATCCAAAAGTCATTGAAAGTAATCCAGTTAAAGTAACCCTACCCAACCCTGCGCAAAAGCGATATTCATTTAGTTTGTAGCTCTCCGAAATGATACTGCGCACACAGAAATGATCCCAGCCACCGCTGCCACACGGCATTACTTTTAAATTCCTCATTACTAAAAAAGTAAAAGAGTAGATAGTCCCAAAATTCTCAAGCATGCATTTGTGCAGAAGAGAGCGCGGAGCGCACCCGAACGACTTTACGGCTCAGCTTTTCTTTCGGGGCGGGTTCGGATTGCGGAGGTTGCGTCCGACGGCACCTTAAGGAGGTGCGACTCCCCTACAACTTCTCACTTTGAAAACAAGGACGATAAAATATCATTTGTATGGAGTGTGACTTTGGTTTACAGACGCTCCCCTACTTACGACCATTCGACTTACGGAAAACCCATAGATACGAACCTTTTGTTCGGGATGTCGAAAAATATCCAGACATTGCTGTAAGTTAGATTTTGTACTGTGATCACATTTTCCGAGTAGAGGACATTACTGTAGTACTCCTTTCCGCCTCTACCGGCGTGCGGCGCTGTGAGAAGTCACCCATCATCCACCCAGAAGAAGACATCCGGCTTCCTCTTCCTAGTTTGTGTGTAAACATTCTATACTGTATCTCCGGCGCGCTAAGAAGTTCACATTTATATTGTTTAATATCTCGTGCATCCATTCAATATGGTTGGTGTAAAGAAGAAGCGAGCAGTTTATTTTGAAATGAAAGTGGAATAAGAAAGCTTGATGCGGTTGAGAAAATGGTCAGATCACTTTTTTTCACCCACTTTCTATCACAGAGGAGGAAGTCGCCTAACTCTTGAAGCTCATCTTCCAAAAGTAAGCTAAACTTAACCTTATTCTGTCAAGGTTGCCATGGCGCCCAATTGGTCCCCGCCGTGTGGCGCCAGGTGTGGCCCCTGCCCACTTACACCAGCTGAAACGTGTTGAGAGATTGCTGCCGGACTACTTAAACGCGGTCTTGCGAGTTGCCTGGTGTCAGAGCGTCTACGAAACTCTAGACGCTAGACTCTGTGTGATATGCCAAGTCCTGTGAATTTGCCTGTGTTTGATCCTGTTTTATTTTTGGCCCGATCTTTTTTATTTCAATCTACTTCCGCAGCCATCGATCCCCGGATGGAGTGTGCGCGCATTCCTCATGTCCCCAATAAATTGTGAGAATGTTACGCGATTGGGTTCTCATTCCTGTTTCCTGTCCTGGTTCGTGACATATTCATGTTTATGCAACATATTGTTTTATGAAACGTTTATTTTTTAGTACAAAAAATACAGGTTACTTATACAAGCCTTAAACATACTTATATAAACCTTAAACAAAATATAGTACTGAGGCAATTCACTAACAAATGCAACTACGACCCATCGCTCTTGTTCGTAAGTAGGGCAGCGTCTGTATTTGTGAGAAAAAGCACATTTCTTACCTGTCCAGGTGCGATAGGACATCGCAAAGTTGCGTAAGCAAAGCCCGGTGCTTGTGAGGGTTCCCTTCCAGGGCGCCATTGAGGCGGCTGAGATAGGAATCCAGGTTTCCGAGGGATGCCGTCTCGCCTGTTCCTGTTTTTGTCACAGATTAAGGATACGACAAACCCCCAATTTATGATGTAGAATAAAATAGAATAGAATATACCTTTATTGTCATTGTTACAAAATGGGTTAACATATTGTGACAACGAAATTGGGCATGACACTCCAGTTTTACACATTAACAGTGAGGTATGAGCCAAGAAGATAAAGGAACAGAGAAGATAAGATTATAAAACAAGGGGGATAAAGCTATAGTTATAATTTACATGGTATTTACACAAGAAATGTCGGCATGTGGGATGTTACAATACATTGGTCTTTCAGCATTTCGCCACCATGACACAAATATCAAATTACTTTATTGTGCTCCAAAATTTACAAATCTCAACCTTTGTGGCGTTGGCGAATGACGAGTTACGTTTCGAAGCTGCCTCTCTGCCATTGGCCAATGTTAGATTATCAAAATAGGTCGCTGAGTATGTTGTCACTATAACATGAGTTTTCTAGCTATATTAAGTTTATTATTAAATTTTCACAGCAATACTTTGATAATCACATTATTCATGATAGTTGTTATAAATGCACTTATATTCTTTCACATATTTGAATAAAGTATTTACTTGCTGTATCCTTTCATATCAGTACTTTCCCAGCAAAGGTCTTCCGATGCGTCAGCCTATCGCATCAAACAACCTTCAAAATCCAGTTGTGTGCAGTTTTAACAAAAGTCTATTGTTCATTGAGATGCGAGTTCCCAGGAGAGCTTGTTAGAATTTCATTTTTACGTATTGCAATATCCATGTCTTTCTCCTATAAGAGAAGGCCGAAACAAAATTCTCTCTGCCTTTTCTTGGTGGGAGACGCGCTTCCCATCGATTAGCCCGGAGTTCACTCTGATTTTGTCATTATTTCGAAACTTTGTAATAAATGTCCTCAACTGCATTGCTTCTCTCATTAACACACTGCTCACTCGATATGGAGTTTCTAGCAGTATCGTGCAGACACTTCTATCTACCGGGAGAGCTAATCGTGGTCATTGTGCTTGCTGTTTATGCTAACGTTAGCATAGCGCTAAATCTCCTGCCCGCTGCTATCAATAAACAGCAGCTGGCACACCCCAACGGAGCTTTTATCGTCACCGGCGACTTTAATCGGGCATGTTTATGGACTGTACTCCCCAAATGCATTTAATACGTGGACTGAGCAATTCGGGAAAATACACTGGACTGTGTGTACTGTAAGATCAAACATCCAGTTCGATCCACCATTTCTGTTTGTCCCTCACCCCCCTCATCACCCCCCCTCCGGAGGAAGCAGAGCCTATTTACAACAAAGACAACAAAGACAGTTAAAACATGTTCTTTGTTCCTTTATCTCTTTGTTTCATTATCCTCACTGTAAAATGTGGACCTGGAGTCGTCCAATTTCGTTGTTACAATATATCCCATGTTGTAATAATGACAATAAAGGCATATTCTATTCTATTCTCTCAGTTCTATTTTTCCAAAGTACGAATACTCGGTCTGGTCCGGGAAAAGAACACGCGGCGAAACACCGGAATTCTCATTCACCTTCACCAACTTCATATAAATGCTGGTCTGCTAATAAATTGTACCAAGGCATCATGAAGCTGGCAAAATGCAATTGGCTAAATGCCCTCTCACTATGCTCCCTTCTTCTCAATTTGTTCAGTTCAGAATATTGTGTAACAAACTTTAATTAATTTAGCTTGCAGAATTGCAGGGCGAGAAGTAAAACATGATAACCATGGAAATTAAGATTGAGATAGTAAAGAAATAGGAAGAAGGCACACTCTTAGTTACACTCCCTAAGAAATAAGTCTGTAACCAATTCACAATTGGGATCATTGTTAAGAAGAAGGAGGCAATTAAAGCATAATAATCCTCACAAGTGGAAGTTTCAAAATCAGTTTTAATTTTATTCCGCTGTCCCCTCCCTCCTCTGCGTCCTCCCATAACTGAGCTCCTTCCCACGATGCCTTTCTCTCACTTTGTTCCCATCAGAATAGCTTCGCTTTGTAAAGACTTTCCAAGTTAGTGCAATACAATACTGTATTTTTGTACGGTATTTAGTAGCTACGGCTCTTAAGTCTTTCAGTAATGCTAAAGGGAGAAGCAAGAAGACGATAACAAAGGGAACTAAAATGCAAGGCCATTACCAACATCCGATCAAGACAATTATTAAAAATATGGAGGTGATCAACGAAGGGTCTTCTAAAGGCATGACGATCCTCACGAGAGGACGTTTTAAAAGACTTCATTTCCAGCGGCCCCCAGGTAAATTGAGTTTGAGACCCCTGAGATACATGAATATTACACATAAGTCATATTTACTATAAAATGTATTGTTACTCATGTTTATTATGTCCCATATTTTCAGTAGATAAGGTACACTCAGTTATAAGGTGCAGCACTCAAAAATAGCCTTTTATCATATATTTTTTAATATAAGCCGCACTGGACTACAAGGCGCATAGAATTAAAACTGAAATACGAGCTGTATTATACACTTATGGTATATATTAGTGCAATGATAAATCAGTCAGAACATTTTGCTGACCAAAATCACAAAACATTGTATGTAACAGAAATCGAACCCGGGTTGCGGGAGTGAGAGCACTTAAATCTAACCACTAAACCTCTAGTGAAACAGATGACAAGCAAAAAGGCATTAGGTCTTATGATCAAACGAATATTATAGGAATGAAGAGAACAAAGATATAAATAAACACAAAAAAAGTATTGACACTTTCATATGTCATCTCTATCACTAGTGGTCTAGTGGTTAGGTTTTGGCTCTGTCACCACTGCGACCTAGGTTCAGTTCCCTTTGCATCCAGTGTTTTGCTAGTGTGGTCAGCAATGTTTTGGGATTGATCAATCATTGCACAAATATCCGGCTTTCGTAAAACAATTAAAATATACGACTTGTGTTTCTGCAGCACGGTGGCGCAATGGTTAGCGCGTGTCCGGCACAGTTCTGAGGTCATGAGATCAAACCTCCTGTGTGGAGTTTGCATGTTCTCCCCGTGCTTGCGTGGGTTACCTCCCATGTTCGAAAAACATGCATGTCAGGTTAATTGGCCGGTTCGAATTGTCCCTTGGTGTGAATGAGCGAGTGAATTGTCTGTCCCCGTGTGCCCTGCGACTGGCTGGCAACCAGTTCAGGGTGTCCCCTGCCCACTGCCCGAAGATGGCTGGGATGGGCTCCAGCACCCCCGCGACCCTACTGAGGATTAGCGGTGCAGATAATGGATGGATGGACTTGTGTTTCTCACCTGGCAGCGGCACAGTAGACAAACTGTTGACCAAGGTGTGTTTGATGGCAAGCAAGTGCTGGTGAAGAGCCTGGGTGCGCTTCTCGTCCTTGTTTAGTTCAGCCTCCAGTCGTTCTTTGGCGTTGTACATGTCTTTAATGTGCCTTTGCAGCACCGCATTTTGTTCCTCAAACTCCACGTTGGCCTTGCGAAGTCGGCGTAGCTCCGCTTCTCGAGCTGCGGTTGGACGATAAATAAAAAGGGACGCAGAAAACGGATTTCGTTTGTAGCCAATGATGGTTATAAAAGTGCCAGATTGGTTTCGGTGATTATGGCGGATAATTCATTTTTGAAAGCTAGCTACCGTATTTACTCGGGTGTAACGCACAGTTTTACGATGCAACCCACACTGCGCACTGTTCAGCCTCCTGCCCTCTGACAAGAGATACATTAGCCTCCGCTCCCGCACTACCAGGCTCACCAACAGCTTCATCTACCAGGTGGTGAGACTACTAAACTCTCTCCACACCGGGGATGAAATAAATGAAAACTCACGACTAAGGAAAGTATTACCAATGCATATCACCTTGCACACCCCTGCTGCTTGTACTGTTAATTTACCTATTCAATCTTTTACATTTTACCTTTACTTTTACTATTACTACTGCTGATACAATCATAAGTGGCACTTAGAACAACAAACTTTACCAACCACAATTTGGGTTTACCTCAAATAGACGAGTGCACTACCTCTGAGGTCATTACGCACGCACCATTTTTTGATTTGCCAGTTGTCGATTGCCATGTTGTATTGAATGGAGCCGAGTTTTTGTTGGCTTGCTGTTGAAAATAAATATGCTTAAAGGCTGAACCACAATGTCCTGCTTATCTTCTCACGCATTGAGGAAACTGCACACTCTGACATATCGTTACCAGGAATCAAGCCAAAACCTCAGCCCCAGAAAAAATCAAAAGAAGCTAACAAAATTTATGACGCTACAAAACGTAAACGTACGTTAAAAGCATCGTGGAAAGAGGAATTCACGTGGCTTGTAGCAGACGACGCAACGTAAATATTGTAAGAATGAAGATGAGTACCGTATTTTCCGCACTATAGGGCGCACCCCCAAAAAATAGTTTTTGGTCCTATATCTTCCATAGATAAGGCGCACCGGATTATAAGGCGCTACAATGGGAACGTCGACAAAACAGTCAGATGATTCAGTCCAACTGATTACCCCCTTAACATTCCCAAAGCTTGCAAAGAAGCAAATACGTGTCGTAGACACGTGCGGATGCGGTGTCCGTACGATGTCACTCAGATGCATCATTTCAAATATCATTCGGAAGGTTAAAGTCTTGGGATTTAAGAAATGCCAACCATTCCATAGTTTCTATTTTCTTTTTCGCTCGCAACTTTACTGTGCATATGACAATAAACACTTGGAATTTAGTTTAATTCACTCAACTCATCACAGCAACATCAAGATCGTTCTAAAACAAGATACCGGGAAAATATAAAGCCCCATAGCTCACCTCTCACGTTCAATAATGATACGCAACCATGGTCTTTTTACAACCGTGAGTGTAGTAAATCCAGGAGAGTCAAATATTTACAAATACAGACTAATGAAACATGTTTCTTTATGGCGTAGTTTAGCAAGCTTGCTATTCAGTCATCTTTTTCGGCCAATTACAGGGTTTGTTTTGGCCCTCTAGCCTATCCGAGGCTCCGAATAACTTCAGCCAATAGCGATTGATGTAACTGATGATTGCCACGTCTTTTTCGGCCAATTGCAGGGTTTGTTTTGGCCCTCTAGCCTATCCGAGGCTCCGAATAACTTTAGCCAATAGCGATCGATTAAAATGATGATTGACAGATTGCTTAGCCAATGAAACGCCGGTATATAAATCCCAGCATACACCGCGGACTACTCCACGTTCGGGGGAAAATCGAGTCGGCGGCTGTTGCGTAAGTTGCGAGACCTTGCGATTTAATATTGAGCCATATATAAGGCGCACTGTATTATAAGGCGCATGGTCAGCTTTTGAAAAAAATTAAGACTTTTAGGTGCGCCTTAAAGTGCGGAAAATACAGGTACATACTGATGCCAGATGGAAAACGGCGATGTCATATACATGCAATAAATGGTATAAGTAGATTTATAATAAACTTAATTTTAAAGTGTTGTTCGGTTATATATTCTGATTATCAATCCTTAATTGTGTTTCAAGTTGTGAAAAATGGGGCAGGCAACTTTATGGCTGGGCAGGCAACTTTTCAGAGGTGTCTGCCCTGGTGTCCCGTAACTTTTTGTCATGAGTTTCAGACACTGCTTTACTGTATGTGGTGTCTTATGTCCTGTATGTCAGTTGTATTACCGAAGTATTAGCCTTAAGGTCACTTGCACTTTTAATTAGTATTATCTTAGGGTTAGAACTCTTGTGCATCTGCACTTGACTGTTGTTAATGTCTACGCATGGGACAGTGTGAAACGTAATTTCGATTCCTTTGTATGTCATACACATCAGAAAAAATTGACGGAAAAAAATGGACTTTGTCAGGCCCAGAACGGAAACAGGACCCAATTGCGTTACGTTTCTCACAAGTTTTATTAAAGGAAGGAGGAAGGGCTGCGGAAAGAGCAAGGGAAGCAAGTTGCTCTCGTACTCAGTATGTGATCCGAACACGGAAGTAGATCTTCCCTAGCGAGCGATGGCGGTGTCAAGGACGGAAAAACAGGTCGATAACCAGGACAGGAGAGCAAAAACGTGGTCGGGGTCAGAAATGGGTCGTAAGCCGGTACGGGAGAGCAGACGTGGTCAGAATCAAAACGGGTCGTAGCCAGAGACAGACGGGAGCAAAAACGGGACAAGTGGGAGTCGGGGTCGAAAAAGGCTTGCCTAGTATACACTAAGGTTTGCAGACGGACTGACCAACGGGGACAGACAGGAGTGGGTTTGAATAGGGACAGGGAGCCAATCAGAGTCCGAGGCAGTTAGCGCCAAAGGAGCGGGCACAGGTAATTTACATCGGTAATCATGACAGACTTTGGCTTTTTTACGGAAAAAATACTCAGTTTGAGTGTGCATTTTACACAAGGTCTTAGTTGTAACTGATCGAAATACAGGTAGCGGGGGTGAGAGCATCTCAAACCCATCGCATTCAAATTTGAACGAACAAAAGGTGAAACACAATTTTATACCAATCTTTAAGTAAAAAAAAATAGGGGTGTGTGTTATACACAAATACGCTTCATACACAAATTAATACAATATATATTTTCCATTATCCTCTCCTTCTTAATTGCTATGCCATTACCTCGTGGCATCAACATGCATATAACAGATCGTTTTTGACTCCTTGGTTTTATGGAATATTTACAGTGCATTGTAAACATTAACATGAAAGTAAAGAAGTAGAAAACGACAACAACAAAAATCGTTTTTTTCAACTACCATGATAAAACCATTGTTATTTCTGATACCTTTGTTCTGATCGAGGAACTCCTCTGTGAAAATCGGAATGTCGAATCTGCTCGGGAGCTCGGAAATCTGCGAGGAGGAGTGTTTGGATTGAAAAAACATAAACAAAACAAAATATATATAAAACTCTGCTCTCGGGGCAGATAATATCAAGAGAGCAGTGTCGGCGTCATTTTTAAGCAGACTTGTTGAGAAACCTGGCAACAATTTCAAGCACTTCACCCAAGCAATATTCAGTCCTTGAAAGCACAACATGAACAAGGATTTTAAGCATGCGTACGAACCTTTTGAATGACTTCCTTACCTTTGGCAAGCCTGCACTGGCGCTGATGATTACGGACGGATTGTCCTCTAGAGAGGAGATAATGTATAAGTGCAAGAGCATAATGCAGCACAAAGATGGTGCATTAACAAAGCCGGAGTCACCTTTCTTGATCCTCTTATCTTGTATTTTTGTACTGGTTATGTGATACGCCTCCGTCTGATGATATTCCTTCAGTTCCTGGGCATATTGCATCTTCTCCCGCTCCGCCTCGTCCAGGTAACGCTGGGAAACATCGAAGAAGACGCACGGTATTTAGCCTAAAAAATTACCGTAAATTCTAGACTACAGATTAAAACCCGCATGCGCAAATTGAAGGACGAAACTACTTTATTTTTGTATAAGCCTCAACGAATAAGGGAGGGGGGGTTGAGAATGACGTTTTCAGCTGCACTGTTTTCCTGCTCCCCGCCCCTCAACTTTAATTGGCTTAGCTCCTGTGTTTTCGGATCATGTGACCATTCAAGTTGGCGATTACAAACGCTGAACGCATATTTACGATTGCAAAAAAAGAAAACCGGAATGCGTCACACAGACAGGTCTGTTTCTTATTTTGGTCATGGGTGGTTTCTGCAGTAATGGACAAAAATCGCATTTGCTTGTCAGCGTTCCTCGTGGACTAAAGGAACTCCAGTGACCAGACATTGAATCCGGTGATATGAAGAGAGAAGTGTAGCTCTTTTGATGGATAACTTCTGCTGCTGTTCAATTCAGATGTATAAATGGACAATTTGTTTTGTGTAAATGTTTTTTTTTTAGCTAGCAGATTTTTAAAAGCCAATTTCCCAAATTCTCCAGTACCGATAAATGAAGAAATTCTGGAGTGAATCCTGTATTTTGCAAACTAATATATCTGAGATTTTTAATCTTTTGTGTGCATTTATCCAGATATATGATTGGATCTTGTGTAAATCACGAATATATACAGCATGGGGATTTTGGTCCCGTTAGGGAAATTCATTTTCACCAATTGTATTGGGGCTGGGTACAGTCAGTGCTGTTGCAGCAGAGTGTGCGCCAAATCACCTCTATTTACAGCACCTGGTATTGCCAGGCGGTCTGCCATCCAAGTACTTACCAGGACTTTCCAAAATTGGGCGTTCTCACGGTGGTATGGTCGTAAACATGAGTGTAAATATTTTTCATATAAATCTCTCTTCATATAAAGGTTGGCTAAAAATTAGAGTAATACAGTATCTTACATTTTTAGTGTCATGAAGTTATTCCCATTGGAATTTACCACTGGGAAAACACTAGCTTAATTTTTTGTTGGCCATAATGGATACTTATTCCTTGCACTAATACACATTCCGTAGTCCACTGTTTAGGTGTAACATGCACCTGTCCTCTTGTTCGAGACCCGTAGGGGGCGATGAGGCTTTATAGGACAATGCCACACAAACTAATGCCAGCTGCTGTTAATCACGAGTGAAGAAATGCAAAGGCGAAGCAAAGCCACCAGAGAGTGGTGTCGGCATCATTTTTAAGCATACTTGTTGAGAAACGTGGCAACAATTTCAAGCATTTGCAAGCGCTTAGCCCCAAAATCCAAGCACTTTTCAATCGATAAAAACACATTACAATTTAAGGCTTTTCAAGGGTTTCAAGAACTCGTAAGAACCCTACCTATTTTTAAACCTCCCGTTCTGATCCTGTTATGTATCACATGAATAATGTTATCAAAAACATGGACACATTTTTCTCTTAGACATGATTCCAGGCAGGCTTTACTGCGGTGTGTAGTATGCGGGTTCTCGCCATTTTCTTAAGTAATGTTTAGCTTTTTACATAGAGATATGACAAGATTATAAGAACAAAAAGTAAAAAAAAAAACAGGCTGCACCATATTTAAAGCCACAGTGTTTAAAATGTAGCGAAAAATAGCGGCCTGTAGTTCGTAAATTACGGCAAATATTTGAGGTTTATTCTGTTTTTAATATTATCTCATCTCATCTCATCAGCTGCACCGCTTATCCTCAGTAGGGTCGCGGGGATGCTGGAGCCCATCCCAGCAATCATCGGGCAGTGGGCAGGGGACACCCTGGACTGGTTGCCAGCCAATCGCAGGGCGTTTTTAATATTAGACACCTCCAAATCAGATTTCATAGGATGCTAGTTTTCTATTTGGAGTACAGACGCTGCCCTACTTACGAACGAGCTCGTTCGTAAGTTGAATTAAAGCTGCTTCAGTGTTATATTTTGTATGTTTAAGGGTTGTTAAAGTAACTTGTATTGTTTTGTGCTAAAAAATAAACATTTCATAAATAAATATCCTCTACAAAGATAAATAAAGTTAAGTTTAACTTACTTTTGGAAGATGAGCTTCAAGAGTTAGGCGACTTCTTCCTCCGTGGTAAAAAGTGGCCGAAAAAAGCGATCCGACCATTTTCTCAACCGCATCAAGCTTTCTTATTCCACTTTAATTTTAAAAGAAACGTCTCGCCTCTTCTTTACACCGTACACTGACCACATTAAATGGATGTACGAGATATTAAACGATAAAAATGTCAAAGTTCTTAAGCGCGCAGGAGATACAGTATAGAATGTTTACACACGAACTAGGCAAAGGAAGCTGGATTTCTTCTTCGGGGTGGATCCTAGGTGACCTCCAACAGCGCCACACGCCAGTAGAGGCAGAAAGGAGTACTACAGTACTGTCCTGTATTGGAAAAAGGTGCACGATACAATATCTAACTTACAGCAATGTCCGGATATTTTTTTGACATCCCGAAAAAAATGTTCGAATCTACCATTTTTTCGGAAGTCGAATGGTTGTAAGTAGGGGAGCGTCTCTATTGTTCGTTGTTTTGACAATTACACAATTTTCGCTATCAGGCAATCATATTGCTGTTTTTTTATTTCCACACCCTTTTAGGGCTGATCTATTTTGGTAACCTAGAAGAAGGGGCTCGGAAGAGGGCTTTCGGACAGGATGGAATTCTCTTATCTGGAAGCCCCTCCCCTGGTCCTCCTCACTAGTTTAAAATAGATTGATGCCCACTTTCCTCATTTTGAGTGTCTACCAAAGATTAAACATGTCAATTGCCGATTTAGATTGATTTTCGTTTACCTGTTTGTCATTTTGCGCTAATCTGGTCCATTCTGCTCCAAGCCTCTTGGTGATTTCCGGGAAGGGAAGATCGGGGAAGCGGGCGCGCATCACTTCCCGTCGTTCGTTTAAAAATCGGACGTAACCGGTAACTGGGGCCTTGGGACCGTTGGGTAATACTTTCTTTCTTTTCTTGCCTTTGGGCCATCCTCGCTTCTTTGGCTGAAGAGAAAATCAGTGACATAAAAGTAGGAAAATCATTTCAAAACTGGTAGAGTACAGTGGAACCTCGGTTTTTGAACGCCTCTCAGTTCGAACAAATCGGAGTCCGACCAAAAATTTCGAGAAATTCTTGCTTCGCTGTTCGGTCAAAAAAATCGGAGTTCGTGGGTGCGTACGCTAGGGTGCGATGCTGAGCGGCGTACGGGTGTTTTAGCCCCTTATTATGCCTTCGAAGAAAGTCAGTGCAAGCAGCAAAGTTGCTACAGGTGAAAAAAGAAAAGTAGTGCGTACAACTATTGCATTTAAGATAGAAATAATAGCCGAATATGAAGGAGGTGTGCGAGCGCCTTCTGCTGACCACCACAAAGGTAAGAAATCCTATTCATAAGATTACGATAACGCGAACATACGATTAGCCTGGGTTCGCTTTAAGTTTACGTTAAACATTCAAGGTGTTGGAACGGAGCCCAACATTCAGGGTGTTGGAACCAAGCCCCCTTTCCAATGAACCGCTCACCACTTGTTGTGGAGACCCGGGTGCTAAATGACTTGTAAACGACCTGATTTTTTTATTTTTACACGTTCATGTTAGCGTAATCTTTCTTACGGAAGATTACGATAAAGCGAACGTACGATTAGCCTGGGTTAGCTTTATGTTTACGTTAAACATTCAAGGTAAACATTCAGGGTGTTGGAACGGATTAAAACGATTTACATTATTTTTAATGGGAAAAATAATTTCCGTGATCGAACAAATCGGTTTTCGAACAGGGTTCTGGAACGGATTATGGTCGAGAACCGAGGTTCCACTGTACTTTTCAGGCAACAAATAAGTGCTTTAAACACATTCTGTGTCCAATAAGGGCATACAATCTCATTCTTCTCCCCCTGACCAACAACAGAGTCTGAAAGAACGTCTGCCCAGACGCCCGGGGTGTTCTTTTTTTTACGTCGGACGTACAACTTACAAAACGTCTCCTCACGGGTGGCCAACAACTTTTTCAAGGAAAAAATAAAATATATATATTTTTTCCCCAAATCAAATCAAACATTTGCTTTATTCTGATTTCGAAATCTTCGGTTTGGAAATTTCGCAATTTCGGCTCGTCAGGCAATTTGCATACTCTGCAGCCAATCAGAAGCCTGCATCAAATAACTTCGTGCTTACGGACTTCCCCGAGCGTTATATTATTTAGACGCACAGAGAACACAAGAAAAATCGTTAAGTGGTTAGGAATCAAACCAAAACCTCAGCCCCAAAAGGAAGATTCAAAAGAAGCTGACAAATATTAATGACGCTACAAACCGTGAACGTACATTAAAAGCATCGTGGAAAGAGAAGTTCACGTGGCTTGTAGCAGACAACGCAACACAAACATCGCATGAATGAAGATGAGTAAATACAGGTATATACTGATGGCAGATGGAAAACTGCGATCTCATATACATGCAATGAATGTTGGAAGTAGATTTATAATAAACTTAATTAAAAAAAATAAAAATAACCATGGGCGTAACCTGCCTGTTTTAGAGGGTGCTCAAGCACCCCAAAATTCAACTAAAACACCCCCCCAAAATTAAAGCATTTCTAAAACTCTATTTTCCTTAAAAGGGGCCAGATAGGCTTAAATATAATAAAAATGAGAGATAAAATACATTTAAAAAGTAAAACACAAATGTGAAGAACGCAGCGTCAGAAAAACTCCACGACCTTAAATGGTTCAGTCCATTTGATTCCTAGCACCGCTCTTGCCCCCCTCCCCATTCACTTGGCTAGTGTCACTTGCGGCATTGCGGAGGAGTCCGTGGAGGCTCCAGTGTATTAAGGTAAGAGTATGTTATAATGGAAACCCAAGAGTGCCACAATTCAATTTAAAAAAAAAGGGAAAAACGGCCTTAAAACAAATATTCATAAATAATACAATCTGGCTGTACTATAGTGTTGGAACTCATTAATAAACTACCTGCTCTTAGTTGGCTTGAAAATATATTTTTCTTAAAATGTTCTTAAACATCAATATGAACCTTAAAGGGACGGTGTCTATTATTTGCCCGCTATTTTGTCATGCAACCAAAAACGAGTGCTAAAAGTCACAAGTAAGAATGCCAACTACAGAGTCTCAAAGTGACCATAAAGCACCATTTTCTTTTTCCTTATTTTTTTTGCCCAGTCTATCATAAGGAAGAAAAGGGGAAATAAGAGATGGAAGAAAAATACAAAAACATAAAAAAGGAGGAAAGAAAAAAGGGAAAGAAGAAAAGAGAAATGAAAAAGGAGGAAAAAGACAAAATCAATATAAAAAAAGGAATGAAGGAGGAAATAAATAAGAAGATTAAGAAAAGGATAGAGGGGAAATGAGGGAAAAGGAAAAAGGAGAAAAATGATAGGAAAGGAAAGAAATAAGAGAAAATCATGATGACCAATCACAAGGAAGCTATTTACAGAACCGGTCACAGGCCGCTTTCCATAGAAAGGTACCTGGTGCTCGCGGACCCTATTTTGGATACCTCTGGTATATACTATTTGCTCATTTTAATGTATTAATGTATCCCAGGGGTCAACTGTATTAATTCAAGTTATATTTATTTGTAAATCCCTTAAAGGCGGTGCCCGTTACTTCAAAATATTGTACTTGCTAACGCCACCTTCTGGCTGGAATCATCATTGCAGCCTCTGTCAATCTGCGTGTATAGTGCGTGCACGCTCATGTCTCTTACATGCGCTCTGATAAAGTTTTCTCATCTTTTTGGGGGGTTTGGGTTGGAATTTGGACTGAATTTGAAACAGTCCTTTTCTTACTTTTACCATTTTCATCCTAGAATAAAAGAAAATCTTGAGCACACGCGTGAAATCACTCTCCCCTGTTAAGACCTCAGCAGCAAGCAAATAAGAACACAGAACCATTCAACAAAACACGACAATCTAACCGGGAAAGTTTGATCACATGACCCCGATTTTAGCTAACCTGCATTGGCTCCCTGTTAGCTTAAGCTGTGATTTTAAGGTTCTGTTGGTATAATACCAAATCATGCATGGACTTGCTCCCTTATATCTTTCAGATTTATTTTCCCTCTATGTTCCAGTCTGGAGCCTTCGCTCTGGAACACAGGTGTCAAACAGGCGGCCCGCAGGCAAGATCAGGCCCGCTAAGGGATTGAATCCGGCCCGCGAGACAACACTCAGAGAAGCGCAAGACAAAAACAAGCTGCAGGTTGAAATATGTCAACTTGATGACGCCAAAGAAAGGTGCCTCGAACAAAGACACTAACCTTGTATTTCTCTCTCTCTCTCGCTCCTCCTCTTTTCCACCCATTTTCTCCCACTCTCTGTCTCTTTTACTCTCTGTGTCTCTTCCTTTGTTGCTCTTTGTCTCTTTCTCTTTCTGTGTCTTTTTAACTTCTTTTGCTCTAACTTCCTTTTTTCCTTTTCTCTCTTTTCTCTTTCTCTCTTCCTACCCATCGCGCTTTCTTTTCCCTTTTCTCTCCTTCTGTCTTACTATTTCTCTTTGGATTTCTTTCTTCCGCTCCCTTTCTTTCCCCCTCTCTCACGACTTCTCTTTTTATCTCTTTTGTTTCTCACGCTCTCAACCTCTCTCTCTTTCTTTGTCCCACCCTCTCTTCTTTTCCCACCCTCTTTCTTTATTTCTTTTTCTTTCTCTTTAATCTACTAGTCCAGCCCCCGACAGATTGTTTATTCTATCGTGTGGCCCCTGAGTTAAAATGAGTTTGACACCCCTGCTCTAGAAAATACTGGTCTACTAGTGATCCCAAGAGCCAAGAAGAAATCCGCACGTTGGAGTGTTCTCCATTCGGGCCCCGGTGCTGTGGAATGCTCTTCCCTCTGAGATTTTATCTGTAACCTCAGTAGAACTGTTTAAATCTAGGCTTAAAACACATTTCTATTCCGTAGCATATGAATGCCCCATATTTCCTGTTGACAACATCCATGTATTGTTTGTTATTGCAACATCCGTTGGAGCCTGGTCATTCTGGAAGGGGGATCACCTTAAGGTTCCTTCATTTTCCTCATGTTGAGGTTTTTGAGTTTTTCCTTGCCCTCATGTCGGTAGATCATGGGATTGTGTCATAATAATCTGTAGTTTGCAATAATCTATGGTCTGTGCAGCCCTGTGAGACTCCATGTGATTAAGGGTTATATTAATAACCATGATTTGACTTAAAATAAGATAAAAAAAAAAACGATCCGTGGGTAATGACGTCACACAATGGAATACCACGAGTAAGAGCGCTATCAAATTGACAAATTTTCACATCCCCCCAATCCCCTGCCTCCTTTCCTCTAGCCTAGGGGTAGGGAACCTATGGTTCGGGAGCCATATATGGCTCTTTTCATGAGTACGTATGTCTCCGAAATAAATGTAACTATTGCACATCTCTCTGTGGCGTTCCAAAGTCAAGTGATTTCATCCCGATTTTGGTCCATATAAAGCCGAAGAAACTTAACGCAGAAGTTTGATAAGAAACCATTTAAACTGATAAATAAAAATGCTGGCAAACGACTTTGATTGGGTGAGCAGTACAGGTGGGCGGATCCCTGCACTTCCTTCTCTCTCTCTCTCTCTCTCTCTCTCTCTCTCTCTCTCGCTCAGTGCAGTCTACACCAAAAGTGAATATGACGATATGCTTATCGTTTGCAGTAATTTGTGACATTTTTACAAAAGAACTTTGCACGCACATTGTTTTGAAACCGTTATTAAGGACAAATTTCATGGATAAAAATTGCCTCAACACTCTTAACTGCTCCCGGCCTTACTGTGCGGAGTTTGTATGTTCTCCCCGTGCTTGCGTGGGTTTCCTCCGGGCACTCCGGTTTCCTCCCACATTCCAAAGACATGCATTTCAGGTGAATTGGCCGGTCAGAATTGTCCCTAGGTGTGACTGAGCGAGTGAGTTGTCTGTCCCCGTGTGCCCTGCGATTGGCCGGCAACCAGTACAGGGTGTCCCCTGCCCACTGCCCGATGATGGCTGGGATGGGCTTCAGCACCCCCGCGACCCTACTGAGGATAAGCGGTGCAGCTGATGAGATGAGACTCTTAAATGAAGGTGGAAGACAAATTGTAAATGGCATATTTACATTGATTTGGGACACAGGATTTGGCATTATTATCATTTCATACATTTGATTAAATCATCAAATGACACACAGTGAAATCAAATGTGCTGAAGAATTAGCTTTTGTCGAGAGTGTTTGGCAGTTTTTTTCAATTTTGTCTGAAAATATATGATGTGGCTCTCTCAATTTCTTTTGAAAACATTTTTTTTTGCTTTTATGGCTCTTTGGGTCAAAAAGGTTCCTGACCCCTGCTCTAGCCTAATGCGCTCCGAGCCCGGAACGCTGATGATAAAAGGGAAAAAAGCAGAAAGATGCAATGAAAGAGAAAAATTTAAAGGCTCTTTAAACTCAGTTGGGCATTGTTAACACTGAATAGACGAAATATTTAGACTTTAAGACAAATTTGTGTTACAACACTCAATAATATATATTAGTATATCTTAATGGTTTGTAATGATATAATAATTTTATCCTATATTAAAATGTATCGTAATTATGACTACAACGGGGCTAGTGATGGATGTCCCGGGTTACGTATATATCGGTGTTTAGTCGTAAAGCGAGGACTATTTACTTTTATTGCATAACAGCGACTTTTCGAGCTAGGAAAGTAATTCATTTTAATGATGTATTTTCACATAAAGAGGTCTAGAAAGTAAAGCTTGTATAAAAACAAAGCACCCACCTCGTCTTGAGGTTGTTCTGTGGACTGCGAGGCTCTCGGCTGCTGTAGAGCATCATTGTGCTCCTCTTTCACGCCTCCCATGATTTCCGCCAGTCCTGCTCTGATGTACTTTCAAGCAAATTTCGTAACAAATAACACGGGAAGGTCGCAACAAACTAAATCTAAATAAAAAGAAAGCGATAACGTCCACCGCATGGACGCCGCGTCTTCCTTGCTAAGCGGCTTGCTAGCCTACAGCAGGCTAATTGTAAGACAATTTCCAGGAGGGAAAAAAAACACGGAGCGGAGGATGAATATTAATATAATTAGACATAAAATATGTGTTTTATAATAGGAACCCACGATAAATCGCAGCTGTATATATATATTAAAATATATATAATATTATGTTTAAGTAATTACTACTCCGCTCATCCAAAAACAAACCCCTCCCCTCTTAATACAGGAAGAAAAGCCAAGACGGCACGTGATTGGTCCATCAAGTCAGTCGCGGTTGGTGTATTCTCTTCATTCTGATTGGACAAATAAAGTCGCTTCTCATTGGTTAGGAAATTAAAACGTGTCAGTTACGTGACCTCGAGAATCGTTTTTTTTTCAACTTTTCTTATAGAAGGTATTGTTCATCTGTTTAAAGGGACAGTGTGTGATATGAAGTACCTGCTAGTGGTACCAAAAAAAATAATCAAGAGAAATTACTTTGAGAAAAATACAATACACCGATGTTAATTTGTATTTAAAAAAAAAAAAAGACATTGCATTGCTCTACTACCATCAAGGAGTCCCTACCTAGAAGTCGCAATTCGCCAAGCATCTTGCTACTACGCTATGAACTTCGTACGCATTAGACAATACAATGCCATCTAGTGGTCAAATATACATGTGTCAAAAGTATCCTAGGCAAATCACGATGCCAGTACGTTTCACTGTGTCAAAAAGGTTGGAAATGCCACTCAAGGTGCTAAATTGTGAACATTATTGAACTCCTGTCAAGGGGGGGGAAATCTGACGCCATTTTATTACAGCTGCACATTTTATGCAACAACTATGCTAGGGTTTTCTACTTTTGCCATTCCATACTCAAAACAAAAAAAAGCTTGTGTCAGACTGTACTGTATATCGAAGATTTGTTTTTAGATTGCTCAATCTGCAATGTGAATTACATTTCATTCTTACACCAAATCAATTTGGACGGTATATATATATATATATATATATATAAGTATTGTAATTTTTTTTTCAAAATTGTTCCAAGTAAAAATGAAATGATCATGCAAAGCTGTGATTTGACTTCAGGATGATTTCTCAGAAGCCAGGGATGACATTACTAGAGAGGAAAATGCATATTTTGAAATCATTTACACAGTTCTTGGAGATAATTTGTACCATTTCATTAATCGTTCGCGATTTTACACAAACATTTAATTCGACTTGCTTTAAGGACATTCATGATTTAAGAAAAGAGTTCAGGCACACTTTCAAAGTATAAATTGCAACTTTCCTAAACAAAATAAGCAATTCAGGAGACAATTTAAAAATAAACACATCAGAAAGATTTCTTCCACTTTATTGTTTGCAATTTTTTGTTAAGTTTATGATTTATACCGTCGATCTTTTGGCAAGGGTTGGTGCTCACTGGGTTCTGTACAGTCCAATCCCACAGTGCAGTTTACGTGCGTGGGGGAGGAATGAGGCCATAAGCAAATAGTGGTCCGCCCGTTTTACAATTTGTCCAGGTAGTTATCCAAGGCGGGAACGCCCTCTTTGAGGCCCTTGCGTTTACGCGTATCGGTGACCACCTGTCCCGGCTTGGAATTGGCATCCAATGGGTCTCCGCCGAGGATTTGCCAATGGTCGAAGACGCACTGCGGGAAGGCCTGACCGCCGGTGTTGGAGCGAAGGTCAGCTGTGAAACCTGCAAACCAATCCCACGTTGGATTAATCCGTTGACAGTTGCCCAGTTCCAGGAACCCACGCCTCGGAAATACAACTGATAATAACGTGCCGACAAATTTTAAATGGTATATTTATATTCCATAGATTTTATCAACAAATCCTTCATCGGTAATTCAAGATATACCCAAGAATTAGCGGTTGTCTGCTGAGCAAGTTTTGACTTAATAGATGGTGTGTAGCTTTACTGCAAGACTCACCGAAAGACTCCATGACTGGCAAATAGGCCTTGATGATACGGATAGGTGTGCCCGATACGGTGCCTTCCTCAAACACATGACCGCGTCTTCTGGTCAGCACGCCATAGATTCCACCCATTGCAACTTCAGGACACTGCAGACAAAAACACAAATCATTTGTTCCTGCCTTCTAAATAATAATGGCAGCAAGTATAATTGAGATGTTGGTCAAGAGTCTTGACCAGTAGTTCTCAACTGGACTGACACGGGAGACCCATCATTCTACCCTCATTGCAGGCCACACCCCCAAATATTTCTTAAATGCACTCAAAATGTTGCGCAGTTTAACCCAACAGTAGCAGTATTCTCACTTTTTGTATTGATTTATTGTAACATGATTAAACAGAAAAAATATATACCTGGATTTCCACCAAATAGACAGGCTCCATCATCTTGGGCTCGGCTGTGAGTATTGAAGCGTACAACACCCGACGAGTGGTGGGCATAATTTGACCACCACCGCGATGGATAGCGTCTGTGTGCAGGGTGACGTCATGGATATCGAAGCGGACTGAACGCATGTTTTCTTCACACAGAACACCCTAAAGACATCAACAGGCGTTCACACTCCATCCGAAAGTAAAATACAATCAAAGTGAACAAATGAGTACCTTACCTCCTTGACAGCCCACTGGAAACCAGCAACCACACTGTCTTTGATTTCATTGAGGTATTGCACACCCTTGGTCACATCCACCAACAGGTTGGGCCCAGTTCCGTCAGGTCCGAAGCACCAGATCTTTTTGGAATCGTTTGCCTCCCAATCATACTTATCGGCAAGGTAGCGGGCACGAGCTTTCATCTCCTGGCGAGCAGTGACTTCTCCTTTCTCAATATCCTCAGCCAAACCATCCTCCATCGGTCGTGCCTTCATGAACAAACGGTTGTGCTTGTTTGGGGACTTCGACAAGCACATGATTGAAGATTCTGCGCTGACTGTTTCCCTGTAGGACACTACGGGATCGGATTTCTGCAAGGAAAGAAGTTTTGATTTAGGGTTTGAAGTTGAGTTACAGTGGCACAATGCATCCCATATTTCCTGGCTACCATCAAGGGGCCATCAAACAAAAACTCTGCAGTTCTATGCAAATGCTACTTTTCAAATATCACAGGCCTACATAAAGACTACTTACCCTGGGCTCTAGCTTTTGCCCTAAAATATCGAACAGTGTCAGGCTGTTAAAGGTGCTTATGCACAGCCAAATACTTTACTTTAAAAGGAGCTTTAGGGAAGCCATCCCCTGGCTTGTGTCATTACAGCCTCATTCATCGTGCGCATCCAAGTATGATTCAGTCACCACTTTCCATCATAAATCCTAAATGAACGACTACTGTCCGACACATTTGCAATTGGCTGATTTAATTATGCTGCTTTTGAGTTTTAAAAAAATGGTATAATGTCTACACTTTCAATGTGTATATGGGGTTATCTATGGGTATTTGATTTTTATTATTTATTCTGTGGATCTTTACATTTTCATATGACTGAATCGATTCTCCAGCTTTTTCTCAACAGAACTGGGACCATGCTCAATTAGGTTAAGAGACTTCACCTTGAGAGGGATGCAAGCGTGGTCTTCTTCCAGATCCTTGAGGCAGATCTCCAGATGCAGCTCTCCAGCTCCAGCAACAATGTGCTCTCCAGATTCCTCAATAATGCACTGCACCATGGGGTCAGACTTTGACAAACGCTTCAAGCCCTCCACCAACTTGGGTAGATCGGCCGGGTTTTTGGCTTCCACTGCAACTCTCACGACAGGGCTGACGCTGAATTTCATCACTTTCATGTTGTGTGCAGCATCGTAGGTGGTGATTGTTCCAGTCTTGACCAGGAACTGATCAACACCAACCAAACCCACGATGTTACCACAGGGCACATCCTCAATAGGCTCTGTGTAGCGACCCATCATCAGAATGGTCCTGGGCAGGAAAAAAAAGTTTTCAGCAACATGACCAAAAAAATAAAATAAAAAATACCCCAAAAAATACCACATAAATGAGCATTTAACAGACCTCTGAATAGGTTTTAAGTAGAGATCCTCCTTCTTCCCAGGGGTGTAGTTTGGTCCCATGATACGCACTTTAAGACCAGTAGAGACCGTTCCAGCGAAGACTCGACCAAAAGCATAGAAGCGTCCTTTGTCACTGGTAGGTACCATCTTAGAGATGTACATCATTAAAGGACCCTTGGCATCACAATTCTTGATAGCTAAACAAAAAGAAAAAGCAATCAGTTGTACAATAAATGGATAAATCATGCAACTAATACAATAGAAAACACTCATACCAATGGCGGCATCGTCATCGCCGGGCCCTTCGTAGAGCAGCTCGCAACGGTACTTCTGGGCAGTGACCGGTGAAGGCAGGTGAATGGTGATCATCTGAAGGAGGGCATCTCCAGCTGGCAGCCAGCGACGCATGACAGCCTTCAGAAGGGGCTTGCCTTCTTTGTCCCTGTCATCAGCATCCAACTTTATCTCCAGCTTTTCAATCAACTTGGCAGTTTCCTCCTTCCTAAAGTTCATGATGGCATCAAACACCTAGGATGAAATTGAACACAAACTAAATGAAACTCAACTAAAGGAAATCTTATCACAATTACTGTGCAACCTGCTCAGACAAGAAATAATCATCACAACTATGTATCAGGTCAAAGTGAAGAATAAAAAAAAATAATCATCATTTGCAGGTGTATCTCCAAGATGCAGAATATTTTTGGAACTCCTACCTTGTAGATGGGATCGAGAATAAGGTGGACAAAGGTGCGACCTAAACTCTTGCCACCAGGTCCTTCTGCATTCTTTGTAAATTTTTGGTTCACTGGGTCATAGTATCTACAAAGAAATGGTATTCCAGTCAGTCCACAAAAAGTGTCACTTTCCCACAACATACAGTTCCACGAGGGTCTCAAACTTAAATCATTGAATATATTCTTTAATGCATATAATACAACTAGGGCTGCAACAAACGATTATGTTGATAGTCGATGAATCAGTCGATCCTTACCCCCGACACATTTTTAATGACGAGCAGTAACTTAATGCATTTAAATTCTGTCTCATTTACCATGCTTTGTGGGTGTGCCTTGTTTACGACATCAATGTATGTTTATAATCCAATAGATTACAATAGCACACAGATGTAAACTCCCGATGTCGTTCTAAAAATGAACCTGATTGACGAGCTTAAATTAAATGTACAAAATCTTAATTACAGGGAGCATGCATAACTCCGTGTGCTCTCTACCTGTCACCCCACAGCTTTTTCATCATGTCCTCCACTTTCTTGGCATGCTCAGGTGGAGTCATTGGAGTGGCTCTCTTAGCAGAGAACTTGGCAACATAGATCTCTGCAAACTGCTTGAGAGTGAAAGCCCATCCATGGAGGCCAGAGCCAAAGCCGACAGTGCCAACAATAGGATCAACCTAGAGTTGAAGCAAAATTACAGTAGTTTAGGCATAAGTTTTCCTCCCAAAAGACCGACTGCATGCATCAACAATACATTTCTGGCTAACATTTGCTGGCAAGACATAAAAAGTAATTGAGCTGAAAAGGAGGGGACAATTACACGACCACATACCTGGATAGCGCCCATGGGACCATCTTCTTCACCATAAGTAGAAATGATGACATTGACGTTCTCAATGATACACTGGAACGTCTTGTACAGTTCTCCAGCATCCAGCTGAAGCTCCAACAAGGCACGGTCCATTTTGTTCATCATAAGGACTGGCTTGATGCGCTCACAGATAGCCTGACGGAGCACAGTTTCAGTTTGGACGCACACACCTTGAAGAGAAATTAGGATTCTTCATTACATGTTCCCAAACTTTAATGGAGATCCAACTGGTGCAAGGCTGCACACAAACTTACAGATGTTGTGTGACGTTTGCAAGACACGCTTACCTGAAACACAGTCAACAACCACCAGGGCTCCATCAGTGACACGGAGAGCAGCTGTCACTTCAGAGGAGAAGTCAACGTGTCCAGGAGAATCAATCAGGTTGATCAAGAAGCCAGCGCCATCTTTCGCAAGCTTGATGAAGGCCATGTCATTTTCGCTCAACTCGTAGTACATAGAGATGGCACTGTAACAGAGCGGTCATGCAATATGAACAAAGGCAAGAGAAATTCCATTTTCACTAATTCAAGTACAACAGCCACAAATTTTAATGTCGAGTTCATCGCACCACCAATGTTAACTTTGTGCCTGTCCAGTATTAACGCCTGACGGTAGGATTTAAGTTTCAACTTTAATCATTCAAACAACAGTCAAAATGGCATTTTATTGTGAATTATGTCACAGGCACAAGCATGAAGGTGATGCTATCGAAGGGGGAAAAAAACCCACTTACGTAGACTTGATGGTAATACAACGTTCTTGCTCATCCTTTCGAGTGTCAGTGAAACGAGTCTCCCCGGCACGCGATGAGGCAATGATACCGGCTTTTGACACAAGGGAGTCTGTCAGGGTGGACTTTCCGTGATCGACGTGTGCGATCACAGACATGTTACGGATGTTCGCCTTCTTGTCCATGATGGAACGGATCTGGTCGATTGTAAAATTCACCTGCAATACCAAAACAGGTTTAAATATTTGGAAAAAACAAGTAAAACTACCATTTTGGGGGGGAGGTATCTAAAGGGGGAAATCTTGAGCTGTTCTACAACAATCTATGTTAAAGGGTATACAGAAAGTTGGTAGCAAATATTTCCAGGGGGACTGAAGCGAGCAATATGATTGGAAATCAGAATATAGGCAATATACAGTTGTGTAAACAGACAAAAACAAGAATGGGGGCCCGTCATTCATATATACGTGCCCGTATAAAATTGAGTTAAAAGTGCGTCGTGTACCCTACATATTCCTTCTACGTGACGGCGAGGAAGCGTTTTAAGCAAGCAACACAATTGTTTTCATGGAAGACAAAGTGGATTCAATTGGAGCGCCCAGGGGTAAGTTTAAAGGGTACTGTGAGCACAGAGAGAATTTTACTCTGGTACAGATTAATGCATACCTCACAGATTTAAAGGACAAATTGAGGAACTGCTGGTTTGGCGACCGAATGGTGTGCAGCAGACTGCTTAGTCCAACTGAGAGTATTCGATTAGAAATAGTCTAGTAGCCCATTTTTTGTTCATTTACATGTGCACGCATAAACGTTTATGTAAGCTAGCCACTTGTGCTCACGTGCAGATTCCCTCATCCCGGAAATCTTAATGGCTCAAAACACCTTAGGACTTCTAGTACAGAGACAAACTCGCTTAAAAAGGTCTGATTTATTGAGTGTCTTCGCCTGTACATTCTATATTCTGTCCCCATAGCAAAATGCCACAAACACTTTATACATTATAGATGTAGCAGAGTTTAAGTTTGCGACTAGCCTCGTAGGAGTACATCTCGATAGCACAAAGCAATGAAACTCTGGAGAGGAAACCAAGTGCTTCAGTTATAAGCCAAGGGCTGAATGCAAAAGAACGCCTGTTGGCGTATAAACTTCACTTTTGAAATCGAGATACTCGCAAAAGCCATATACACGAGTTTGAACCTTTGACTATTGGGATCTATACAATTCAGATTGCTCTAGAAGTCTAAGCAAGTTTGCAAACGCACGTAAACGTAGTTACAGATGAAGCCACATCTCAACCGGGGGAGGGGGGAACGATCTGACGCATCATTTTCGAATACGGACTTTCGCGATACGCCATAGGTAACAGATTATGCATTTTCCATAACATTTCGAAGCCATGCAGTTTAGATCCCCTCTTAACGAATGGCGCCGGTTGCAAAACATCAGTCACCCTCTATCATGTAGCAGTGTATAGGCCACGTGTACAGACTTTGACACAATGCTGTTAGCATTAGCATGCAACGTCGTAGTTAGATTGACGATGACAAAGAGGATGGAGGGTCGGCATTTGAGCGATCGGTCGATCAAAACTGGATTCAACTGAGGGGAGCTTCACGCTTCGGACCATCATCTTCGATTGGGGCCGATGATGTCAGCGGACAAACACTCGGCACACAACGCTTATGAGACGATACTGTAGCGTTAGCGCGGCTCGAAATACAGACAGGCCCGGACAAAAAAAAAAACAAACACTCAGCAGGGGGAATTTAAACGCCATTTGTCATTTATTGAAACTCAAACAGGGATGTTTTAGGGAGAGAAATGGCCGACAGAAAAGGAGACTTTCAACAAAATGGTCGCCATTTATTTTTTAAATGCCGGTGACTGACCGACGCCCCAATCGCTCGCCATAATCATTTATTATCGTTCATCACTGTAATACTTACAACGATGACGAAGAGATATTTGATATATCCTATACTAACTCACAAGAGCAAAATTAACATACCATTTTGGCGGATGTTTTTGGATTCGCTCGGTGGAGAAAAAGGGCGACGGCAAATAATACACTGCCCACCACTCGAGGGCCTAGGCAGGGAAGAGACAGCTGACGTCAGAGGAATTCATTTTATAAAGCGTGCGTAGAAAATCTGACGTCATTACGTTCTGGCGCAGCCGCATTGCGGTTCCTGTAGAAGGTGGTGATGCGTATTTTTTTCCGGTAGGTAGAGCCATAGTTTTTTTATTTTAACATTTTTTTCAGTGTTAATGAATGTTGGAATATAGAATTGAATACTACTGTCATTTATTTATAACGCAGTGTGCAATAAACAAAAAATAAAAAAGTAATAAAACGTCAAGTCAATGACCTGATCTTAAACCAACATGCGGGCAAGGAACAACTCAAAACCTCAGCGTGAGGAAAAAGAGAAACCTTGAGAAAGGACCTCACAAGTGATAATCCCCCTTCCAGGATGACCAGGGTGAATCACAATTAGCATTACTATACGCAAGCATAGTAAACACTAGGTAACATGTTGAAAATCTGTCCGGAAAGTGCATGACGGCAGCGACGCCCCCAACCTGTAAACTAGTCCAGAAAGTCTATGACGGCCACGACGCAGTTTCCCATCTCTGCCAGCTGGTCCATGCAGGCGTTCACATGCTTCAGGTCAAAAGCTAGTCCGCTGACTCATCTCAAATCGTCCTTCTCCTTCGTATCACCACCAGGCAGGCAGTCGGAAAAAGACAGGACAATACAGAATATGAGGTGGGCATCAATCATAAGCTTTGGAATAGAAGTGTGTCTTAAGCCTCGATTTAAAAACGTCCAAAACTCATTCAATGCCAGACGTTTTTCTCAAAATCGGAAGTACCTGTGCCAGTTTTTGCCATTTTGACTCATTTTTGAAGGCCTACAGATAATTATCTTGGGCGTGCACATCTCAGACGACCTCCCTTGGTCTGCCAACACCAGGTCTGTGGTGCGGAAGAGCCAGCACCGAATCCATTTCCTGAGGGTCCTCATGAGGAAAAACCTGGAACAGAGGTTGATGCTGTCCTACAAAACCACAGCTGAAATCATTCTGGCATACGGCATTACCGTATGGTATGCTTGTAGCACGGCAGCGGACAGGAAAATATACAGAGAGTAATCAACACAGCCCAAAAGATCATCAAATGCTCTCTGCCCAGTCTAGAGGACATTACAGGCTTGCGAGACTGTAGCAGAGCCATTAAACTTCTAAAAGACGATTCCTACCCTAGCCACCACCTGTTTTGACTGTAGCCCTCTGGTAGGCGCTACAGGTCCCCCAAAATAGGACAAACAGGCTCAAAGACAGCTTCTTCCGCAGGGCCATCACAAACCTTTACGAGCGGAAGAAACTGTAAAAACATATCTTTTCTCTTTTTTTGTCGCCAAATGAAACTTTCGAAAAATACATACTTTTGCATGAAACTGGATATGAATGAATGAATGAATGAATGGTCTGCATTTCTATAGCGCTTTTCAAGTCAATGAAGACTCCCAAAGCGCTTTACAATGTGCTTCACACTTTTCCCCTTTACACACTGACTAACTGATAGCAGCGTCAGCCATGCAAAGCAACTACCTGTTATCGGGGGGATCAGGGATTCAATGTCTTGCCCAAGGACACTTCGACATATAACATTTCTTTTTGAAAATTGCTGCTGCTAAATGTTATTGCAAACATTTTCATTGCAGTATCCTGTTAATGGTAAACATTTACATTTACACATGTACAGGGTTGGGTAGGGTTACTTTAACTTGATTACTTTCAATTACTTTTGGATTACTCCAATACCAAATATGCAAATAAAAGACAAAATAAACTAAATATGTATACAATTATGACTCACAACACGTGGTAAGCTTTCTCTCCTGGCTTTGCTCTTTTTGATCTCCGGCAAAACGAACATAAAATGCGACAGAAACAAAATGAAAATAATTCCAAACAGCTTGCCAACATCATTTTTGACGTTCCATGTATTCCGTTACTCCCCAAGCCTGCACAAAATTTAGTCATTTTATTCACATTTAGTTTCTTTTGTCTTTTATTAGCATATTTGGTATTGGAGTCATCCAAAAGTAATTGAAAGTAATCAATTTAAAGTAACCCTACCCAACCCTGCACATGTAGTATCGTTACAATGCACGATAGTATTATTTTTCCATTGCATTACTATTATCTCATCTCATCTCATCAGCCGCTTATCCTCATTAGGGTCGCGGGGGGGCTGGAGCCCATCCCAGCCATCTCCGGGCAGTGGGCAGGGGACACCCTGAACTGGTTACCAGCCAATCGCAGGGCACACAGGGACAGACAACTCATTCGCTCATTCACACCTAGGGACAATTTGGACCGGCCAATTCACCTGAAATGCATGTTTTTGGAACGTGGGAGGAAACCGGAGTGCCCGGAGGAAACCGGAGTGCCCGGAGGAAACCCACGCAAGCAGGGGGAGAACATACAAACTCCGCACAGGAAGTCTGGAGCTGGATTTGAACCCACGACAGGTTCCCATGACATGAACTGTGCCGCACAAGCGCTAACCACTGCGCCGCCGTGCTGCCCCATTACTATTATTAATATTACTATTATTATAATTAAGCCAGTTTTTTTCCTAAGCACTATGTTGCAATATTCATCCTGCTCGTCGTTTTTTTCCTCTTCAAAGTCTTTATATTACATGTTTTACCCATTATTACAACTGTATGATCTTGTGGAGTTTTCCACTTCACAGCTGCTATTTAAAGTGAACAAAGAGATACTGCCAGAAAAACATACAAAAAATATTTATGCAAAAAAAAGGAAGCTATAAATTGAGGGGATGTAGTAATTTCAAGATTCAACCAGTGAGAACCACCAGGAAAAGTATGTGTGTGTGTGTGTCTGTATGTGGGAGAACATGCAAACTCCACACAGGGAGGCTGGTAGCTGAATTTGATCCCATGACTTCAGAATTGTGCCGTGGACGCGCTAACCACTCAGCCGCCGTGCCGGGGCTGTAGTGTGCATCACCAGGGTTGGGTAGGGTTACTTTAACTGGATTACTTTCAATTATTCATATTTAGTTTCTTTTGTCTTTTATTGGCATATTTGGTATTGGAGTAATCCAAAAGTAATTGAAAGTAATCAAGTTAAAGTAACCATACCCAACCCTGTGCATCACATAATTTAATAGCCTTTAAGAACGTTAAATCAATGCAAAAAAAGGTGCTAACAATCATAACGATGAGAGTTGTAGTACCACTCTAGGCCGACAGAGAACGCCAAGACTGTTTAAAAAACGTTATCTTATTTTTTTTAATTATTTTTTTTAATTGAACATGAGACCAATACAATACAAATTGGCATAAAAGTGTTAAAGCTAGACTGTTGGATCATAATCTAGCCCTACCCAAACAAAACATGAAATAAAAACAAAAGATGATATTTTCCAACACAAACCAGGTTTTACAGAACAAAACATAATAGGAAGACGAAACAAGAAATATTCCCACACAATAACAGAACAACAACGGGAGTGCCAAGACTATGAGACCATGAAACAATGTTGGTACCCAAACAAGAACTGAATAACCAAACAAAACATGAAAGAAGTTGCAGCAGTATTCAGCTCCAACTGAACAGATAATAAAAGGAGGAAGACACAGCATATATTGAAACAAATTATCCCTAAAATAACAAAACATAAAAGGAGGGAAACACGGGATGGGTCGGAACACTAATTCTAACTGATCTAAACATGAAAGAAGATACAGGATTTGTTGAAATGCTAATAAGCTTTAAATGAACAAAACATGACAGGAAGACAAAAGTACTTTTATTATGCATTTTAAGACGTGTACGACGTACAAGAAAATCTTTACGGAAAAACGCTAATTTATAAATGATGGGTACCATCCGGTATACACCGACTATCACCAAACGGCAAATCAATCAAGTCAAACGACTTTACCGCGGTAGCCTCTATCTTGGTATTGTTTTTTTCCCCGTTGCAAACGAAGCGAGCGGTTTGATGCTATTGTGCGCATGCGTCTGCCGCCTCGGATTTCATGTGGTAGTTATCTAGTGAAAGGAAGTCCGTCTCTTTTTAGAGAACCGGCTTTTTCGGCTCAACTCATTAAAGAGAGTCGCCTTTCAAACGGCTCACTTGCTTTGATGCATTATATTACGAATCATTATTGTTGTATAAAGAAGTTGAGAAAAAAATGAAGTATAAAAGAAGAAAATGAAAAAAAGACATGTTTGTGGTTATCCCTTTAATCAATATATCACCAACAATAATTTAATGCAGAAAATGAATTCATAATTTGAATAAGAAAATGTATTATTCTACTTAATTATATTTGCATGCATTTTTCCTTCTAATGTGAACGCCCAAGCTACTTCATTTTTAAACTTTTTTACAATAAACCTCATTCATGTCGACCCAGTATCTCACAACATAATGTTAATTAACAATATACATGATATAACGAAACATGTACAATATAACATGTTAAACTACATAAATAAACACGTTTGAAAAAAAACCCAATTATCGCAAGGGACACTCAGTTTGGTATGCATTTCTAAACAACAACCTATCATGTTATTACCATTGAAGGGTTTTGTACATTTGACTATAAAGGATTTTATACGATCGAATACAAATTACATTTAATGCAAAAGATAATAACTGGCTGGGCTGTGTGAGATGTGAGGTCAGGGCACCCTAGTAGAAAATGTTGTTTACAGGAACAGCGAGAATGGGACAAAGGGCTTATAAGATAATCAGCACATCCAGACACAGAGGGGCCCTGATGACATAGAAACGCTCGGTGTTGTTTTGAACATACCAGACATCGCGGGGAGGTGGTGGAGCCCACGTTGGGCTTCCTTGGCACGCCCATTGGAGGAGCCGGCACACCATCTTGCGGGTAGACGTGGGCCAATAAGGAGAGAGCTAAAGGACTTCAGAAGGGGGCTTCCCAGAGACTCCAACGTCACTAATTTGGCCGTTTTCGATGGAGTACACTTGGTTAAATTGAGAATAAAAATAAATCTGCCCCCGTGTGGAAATGTCGGCTTTCCTGTTCATCTTTTCCGTCAAGAAACAAGTGTGCAAAAATTGTTGGGTGAATGTAGGTTGTGTTTGGTTAATTGAGTCAGATAACTAATTCGAACAATTTGGTAAAAACGGTACATTTTGATATTAATTCCCAACACCATGTTGTCACTATGTTATTACAAGGATCATCATTGGAAGTACGGTTAAATCGACTCAACCACTAAAAAATAATTTGACTAGAAAATCACAATGACCCAGCACTGGTGAGCTATTTTCAGAAAAATTCAACAGGCTGTCCTTATAGGGCACCACGTTGGGAAACTCCTGAATAAAGTCAAGTCATGTTAATTTGTGTAGCTCTTAATCACAAGGAGTATCAAGGGGCTGTACAAACTACAGACTCTTATTACACTATTCCCTGATCTGAAACCTACATGAGGGCAAAGAAAAACGTCAGCATCACCAATTTTAGGATATTTTTACACTTACATGGTTTATTTATGCAAAGTTTGGGAAAACGTGTGGGACGAAAACACTTTGAAAGATGAAATTAATTTGTTGCTAATTTAGCACTTTGCTCAACAATTTGTTTTAAGTTAAAACAAAAAAAAAAGGAAAATTTGATATCTATTCATTTATTTTGCAGTAAACAAGGACAAGGGAAAAAACTATCGTTTGGTGAGCGAGTCTTGAGCCATTCCCACGCCACTCTGTTCCAATTCGGCGATGACCGCCGTGTGCTTGAACTGGGCGGGGCGTTGGTTGAAAGTCTCCACCAATTGGAAGGTTTCCTGCCTCCTGGTGCCATAGAAGAGCTGGACCTGATTGGCCAGACACTGCGCATGTGACACAGTCTGAACGACAAAAAAGCAAACAAAAAAACATTACATATATATACCTTAAATTCTGGACTATAGAGCGCACCTGATTATAAGCCGCACCCACCACATTTTAAGAGGATAACCGCTTTTGTACTTACACAAGCCGCACCTGCATATAAGCCGCATGCGCCCACATTAAAACATGTAACACAATCACGAAATTAACCCAAACCAGACTTTGAGTCCCGCGATTGTAACTGAATATAAAGTACACAGTCCAAAAACAACAGCCGGCAAATTGAACGTAAAATGATACCGGTGCTTAAGATATGACGCAGACCTGCAGAGTCCGGGTCCCGTTGAAAATAATCCAAGGAAAAAAAAAAATATATTTCCAAAGGTAAGGGTGGGAAAAATATATATCCACTATTGTCCGCTGCGTCCACAAACACGTCTCACCTTTACTCCACTTCCCATCAGCCCCCGTTGTATTCGCCCATTCTTTTTGATTCGCCCGTGGAAAACATATCGGAATAAGTCTCTAATATAAATACATAACAAAAATATACAGTTGCAAATACATATTATACATGGTTACACATATTTACAAAGAAAGACGGTACACCGAGAGAGTTTTCAAAGCTTTAATAATAATATTATAACTTTCATCCCAAACCGTGCCTGTGAAGGGTAGCAAAACGCTACTAGGAACACGCTCGCAACACAAGGAAACAGGTCTGTTAAAAAACAAAACAAAACGGTATTTGTAAAAATCATGGTAAACCGTGCTCATCTTCCTCCTTATAACTGACGTCATTAAAGTCGTCTTCCCCAGTATGGGAAAGAGACTTTGCCATATAGACGTTGTCCTACGCTCCTTTATTCAAAAACACGCTTGCAGCACACTCGCATATATTCCACAGGTCTAAATCTTACCTTTTGTACTCGAGCACCGCTGGCGGCTGTTAGAAAAAATACATAAATTGGCCGCATCACTGAATAAGCCGCAGGGTTGAACATTTGGGAAAAAAGTAGCGGCTTATAGTCCGGACTTTCGGGTATATATATATATATATATATATATATACATCAAAAGATTGCACCAGTCTTAGAACATTTTTGGGTGGAAAACCTGCAATATAACCCTGGCCATAGAGCCAATGACACGAGTCGCTGGACTTACAATGAACTTGGGGTCCAACTCGGCTGTCACCAAGACCACGTCTTTTTCCTCCGCCAAGTCCGGGTAGTGGTAGAGGATCATCTGGCTGGGGGCGTTCTCGCCATGAGTCTGTTGATAATGTTTTTTGGTATAATTATACAAAACTCATTCATTTATTAGGGAGCTTTTATTTTCTCATGCATGTTTGTTTATTGTAATTCCCGGCTTTCCAGATTAAACAAACAGAATGTTGTAAGCGTTTTCTTTGATTTGTATGAATACAGCCAGAATTGGTCTATTCCTCTCCCAGGAAGACGTGGGTGTGCTGATTCATGCTTTGATCTCCTCTTGTTCGGATGATAATAATTCCCTGCTCTCCGGACGTCCCAAAAAGGATTTCACCAAGAATTGTATAGCCAGAATTCACCTGTTTCCCTTTCAGGTCGAAAAATCTAAACTAAAGCATGCTTTCATCTCCTCTCATTTTAACAATTGTAATTCCTTACTCTCCAGATTACCTAAAAATCATGTTTTCTTTTCGAGAACATATCCACAATTTGCTTATTAAAAAAATCTCAACTAAAAGCAATAAGTTTTCATCATTTTTCAGAATATTGGAAGACTTCGTCCGTTCTTGTCTCAGGGAAACGAGGTGCTGCTACATGCTTATATCTCCTCTCCTTTAGATGATTGTAATTCCCTGATCTCCAGATTCCTTAAAAGTAATGTCGCAAGCGAATTGTATTTTCGTTTTTATGAATACGCCAGAATTTGCCCATTTATCTCTCAGGCAAACATGGAGGTGCTGATGCATGCTTATATCTCCTTTGTTTTGAGGATTATAATTCCCTCTCCCAAAATAGATTTTGTAATTCCCTGCTTTCAGCACTCTCCAAAAAAGAATATTGCAAGTGATTGTTCCTCATCATTTGAAGACTATCGCCAAACTCCGCCCAGTATGGTCATTGTGGTTGCTGTTTACGTTCCACCGGATGCTAACGTTCCACCGGATGCTAACGTTAGCATAGTGCTAAATATTCTGCCCGATGCTATCTATAAACAGCAGCTTGAACACCCCGACGGAGCTTTTATCGTCGCCGGCGACTTTAATCAAACATGCTTAAGGACTGTACTTCCCAAATCCAATACGTGGACTGAACAATTGGGGAAAAAACACTGGACCATGTGTAAAGTAAGATCAAACATCTAGTTGGATCCGGCCATCTCTGTCTGTCCCTCACCCCCTCATACACCTGTTGAAGATAAGACCAATTTGTTGAATCGTCTTATACGTGTTCAAAGAAATGCAGGAATCAAAATGACGTAAGAGGGAGTTCTTTTTATTGATACACAATTTCAACAAGAGACTCAGCGAATCAAAGATATGCGTGTTTCGTTATAGTTTTCAACATAGCACGTGTACCCGGATTGGCCCCGTCCCTTTTCACGCCTGAAGGCGTACATGCCCAGGGTTCCGTCCTTATTTGGAAGTGTTTTTAAGTTTATGCCAGTTTATGTCACCTTGCCCTTTGCCGTTATCTCTTGTCCTCCCTTGAGGAGGATTGTTTATACTAATTCGTCCGCCGAGACCTTCGCGAGATGTAAACAACATTTCTCCCAACTGTAAGCAAGTCTTTTTACATTTCTTTCTAAATGTATGTTAATCTATTCTACAAATGCAAGTTTATTTTCTACAACACCCCCCCCCCCCGGAGGAAGACAAAGACTATGCAACAAGGACAGTACAAACATCTTCTTCGTTCCTTTATCTCTTTGTTTTCTTTATCCTTACCTTAAAATGTGGAACTGGAGTGCCACGTCCAATATCGTTGTCACAATATATTCAACCCATGTTGTAGCAATGACAATAAAGGTATATTCTAATTCTAATTTCTCTCTCAGGCATTAATCTCCCTCTTAATAATTGCAATTCCCTGTTTACCTGGATATTGATGAGGGAGGTGAAATGCAGCTGGTGTCCGGACCACTGACCCACAAAGAACTCGTAACCTTCCTTCTGGGGCAACGCGTACAAAAACTGGAGGACGTAATGACAAAAGACATAGCAGCTTTGTGGTTTTACCGACAGAAGTATATATATATATATATATATATATCAGGGATGTGATTTGACCAAAGTGAAATTATCTGAAAATTAGGCGGGGGTCTGGGGGCCGCGGGCACCCAGCTAGGTCCAGGGCAGTGCCCTGGTGGGGGGAGAAGTGGGGCGAAGCCCCCCGGAGGTCATGGGTTTTCCGTGTTTTTAAGTACTTTCAATGCACTCAGATGACAAAGAAATAGACAAAACAACAGCATACATTTTCAATGTATTTTGAACTATCCCATATAAAATTACAGTTTAAGTCAACTCAAAATCAGTCACATTAAAAAACATTGGACTGCCTTTGCTATTAAAAACTATCACTGAGAATATCATCATATCTAACTCATGTGATTACTAAGTTAACACATAAATCATGTTGAAGAGTTCAAATTTCATGAACAAATAATTGTATCATGACCAAATGAAAAGTAACTCATATTAGAACATACCATAAATGTCTTTGTTATAGAAGAAGATGTTATCTATAAATGAAAGTACTGTAGTGGGTTGTACATAATTCACCCACGGAACCATTGTTTAGTTAGCGAGTTCCTAGGGGGACTCTTAATTCGGCCGGTTCTAGCCACTCTCGTGTTTGTTTTGTTATCGCCAGTTTAAATGTCATTAAAGCAGCTTTCGTTGGCACCTTTGTTTGACACTCCGCTTACGACTCCCGTCTCTGCTCGCTACATTGGATCACGTCGGGGTCACCAACATTTGTAGATAATTCCTTCTCTAACCAGTCCGATCGAAACTTGTTTTTTTACGATCTTAGCAATTTCTTTAACTCGCGGAGCATCTTTGCGTTCGATCTCGGACATCTTTCTTTAAACACTCGGCAAAAACGTGTGAGAAATGAACAATGGCATACTCCTACGCCTTTATAAGGAGCGCGTTTATTGGTCAACACGGAGACTTCAACCAATCGCAAGTACGTTTCATTTCAGTTACGGAAACACTAAAATGGAACGCTGTCGAGACGAAATCGTTTTTTTTACCATTTAAAAGAATCGGAAATTTTAAAATTTTATTTTTGGAGCGAAAGCGGAATTCCGCGAATTAGCGGAAAAATCACATCCCTGATATATATATATATATACATATATATAAAAGACTAGATAGGTCAGCGCACAGTAGCAGCCAGCTAACAAGCGTGCATAAGTGGCAGTCAACTACAAAAATACTACTAGGGGCGGCAGTAGCTCAGGAGGTAGAGCGATCGTTTTAGGATTAAGGGATCCCAGTTCGAATCCCGGCTTGTCCGTGTTACTTGTCGAAGTGTCCTTGGGTAAGACACTGAACCCCCAATTACCCCCAATAAGCAGGTTAGCGCCTTACATGGCTGCACAGATCACGGCCGCTATTGGGAAATGTGAAGCACAATGTAAAGCGCTTTGGGAAGTCATTGACTTGAAAAGCGCTATATAAATGCAGATCATTTCATTTCATTTCAATACTATGGAAATACTTACCGGATATATTGTCTCGATGATTTTAACAATCGCCAATAATAAAATCATGATTGAAGGATTTTTTATTTGATTTAATTGACTATAAGGGATTTTACAAATTACAGTTATTGAATGCAATGAAGATTTTTCACAGAGGAGGCTGAAGTTCGAGGACAGGTCGCGCCGTTCCAAGTGTGGAGTGTTTTGGCTGGGGAATTTTGATAGCGGGGCGCTGACGAGGGAATTAGGCCTTTGTTTTGATAAACGCTTGGCATTGTTTTGAGCTGATATGAGTTCCCTTTAGACATGGCGGCGCCTTTCGGCAAGGTGGTGGTGAAGCTGGCACCTGACCCGCCCCATGGGGGGGAGCCTTTGTGACGCACCGGTCAGACGAGGTGGGGGCCACGTGGGGAATTCCTGGCCCGCCCATGTGGCCGACGCCCCGACGTGTGAAAAGACAGAAGACGGAAGGAGAGACGAGAGATCGTGAGAGGGAGGCTCGATGAAGACTAATTAGACTAATTCGACAATAATTCGGCTAAATTCGATGGAATTCACTTAGTTAAATACCTTAAGAAAATAAATCTGCCCCCGTGTGGAAATGCCTGTCTCTTGTCAATATTTCCGCCAAATTAAGAAACGAGCATGCATTGTTAGGAGAATGAAGCTTGTGTTGGGTTAATGGAGTCAGATAACTAATTCAAACAATTTGGTAAACGCTACATTTGTAATATCGTTTTTTCCTTAACATGATGTACACATGAATCGATTTATATATAAAACGTTTCTAGAAACCCTGAAAGAGGACCGTTTCACAATTTTTTTTTTCTTGTACTTCCACCTTGTAAATCAAGGGAAGCGAGTCTGGCGATTTGGTGCACACATATTTTTAAAAACATTGAAACATCGTAAGCCACCACGAGAAACTGGAGCTACGGAGGCTTTCAACAAGAATAAGTCCCGTAAAATCAGGACTATAGAGCGCACCTGATTATAAACCGCACCCACCACTTTTTAAGTGATTTGCCACTTTTGTACTTACATAAGCCGCACCTCTTTACAAGCCGCGTGCGCACGCATTAAAACTTGTGACAAAATCACAAGTTTAACCCAGACCAGGCTGTAAATTCCAAGATTGGGGTTTTTGGGGTTATTGTTCTATCTTCGTTATTCATTATCCATTATCGGTCAGTTCATAATACGCTACAAAGCCTAGGAGCCGGGACACTTACTCTCAGCCAAAAGGCCAAGCTAAGGTCCTAGCCCTAAAGCCTTGCTGCGATCATTGCGAATGCACCGTTCCCGGAGGTACTGCAATACCGGGCCGATGCGTGGAGTGGACAGAGCAAGCTCTTATTCCATCTCCGAAATGCAAAAATCAAAGATCATGGCAAGAGGTACGGCCAAAAGGCCAAGCTAGCCCTAAACCCTGGCCAAGCTAAGGAACTAGCATCAAGGCAAAGCTAAGGACCTAGCATCAAAGCCTTGCTGATGTCGTTGGGCCCTAGCATAAGCATCAAATAGCAGACAATCTTAGAACCACAATCGGCATAAATAGTAGACAATTTTAGAACCGCAACCGGCATCATGAACGGAAAATGATACCCGTAATTAACAAATGATGCAGACTTGTAAAGTCCGGGTCCCGTTGAAACTAATCCAAGGAAACAAAATGTATATTTCCAAAGTTAAGGGTGGGAAAAATATATAACCACTATTGTCCGCTGCGACAACAGACAGATCTACCGGTAACTCAGCTTTACCCCACTTCCCATCAGCCCGCGTTTGCTCCGCCCCTTCTTTTTGATTCGCTCGTAGAACACATAACAGAATAAATCTCTAAAATAAATACATTACAAAAATATACAGTTGCAAATACATATTATACATGGTTACACATGTTTACGAAGAAAGACGGTACACCGAGAGTTTTCAAAGCTTTTATAATAATAATAATATAACTTTCATCCCAAACCGTTCCTTTGAAAGGTACCAACCCGCTAGTAGAATCACCCTCGCAATGCATCAAACGTGTCTGTCAAAAGAAAAGCATCACATAATTGTGAAATTCACGGTAGATCGTCCTCAACTTCCGCCTCATAACTATCGCCATCAAGGGCGTCTTCCTCATTATCGGAACGTACCTTAACTTTACAGACAATGTATGCTTAAACTTTGAGGTTGCAGTCTTTCTTGGCGCACATATTCTACTGGTCTTAATCTTACCTTTTATACTCCAACGCCGCTGGTGGCAGTAAGAAAAATTACATAAATTGTCCGCTTCACTGAATAAGCCGCAGGGCTGAACATTTGGGAGAAAAGTAGCGGCTTATAGTCCGGAATTAACGGTAATGGAAAAAAGTAAAGCCCAAAACATTTTTATGTATGAAAGGTTATTCTAGCTTTCTGGGACTTTATGGTACGATGTTGAGTGCATCCATAGGCAGCACGATGAGACGGCATTCTCTTTGATTTTTCAGGCTCCGTCCACATGTACTGGAAGATTCTGATAAATTGACCCAACAAGCTTAGGCCCCCACTAGGCAAACTGCTCAAAGGGGGTTTCCTATCTAGTCTTCTATAGAAATCTGTGGTTTTACCCATATTAGGTCTTACCATCGGACACGCCTTCGCCCGAGCCGTGATGACCTCGTAAGTCTGCCTCTGAAAAAAAAGGTTAAAGTGCTATAAGACTAACCGGCTTCCAGTTGACCGCAGATTTAACAAAACCCTACCGGGATGACGGCACTGATAGTGTCCTTGCTGGCAAAATATTTCATCCAAAGCTGGGGAATCATCAAAAAAAGGAAAACAGATAATCCACAAATTGTTTATAGAACAGAAAAAAACATTACCAGTGCCAAACATTTCTTTTTGGTCCCAAACACATTTGATTCAATTTCTGGATGACTTGGGACTGTTTTTGCACTGTTTGACCTATACAGACTTTTTAACCCGTACACCTTCCTGTAAATTCACCTAAAATCCCAATCCAAACCGTGATCAAAGGGGGGCCGTCACGGAGCGGCTGCCTTTTCCAGCAGCTGCCCTGTTATCTCTCACTTTTTGTGATTTATTGTCTGCTCTCATCTTTGGTGTTTTTCTTCCCGTTTAACAACTACACTTTGGATGACTTTCTATCCTATGGACATGGGTTTTAGCGCACAAAAATGCGTTTATTCGAGGAATCAACTCCCTGCCCTGAAGAATTCTCGTGCCGGCGTGATGAGGGGGCCTATGGTGGAAGAAGAGCCGGAGCTAGCTACGCGGCTAGCGGCGTTATAAGTCTTCGGTACCATAGTATGGTAAATGTGAACTCACTACCAAATAAGACCAACGAGTGCTGGTGGAAAACATCGAAGCGCACAGGGAGTGCAATTGCTGTGTTTTGCGGAAACGTGGCTCACGTTTAGCACCCCGGACGCTAACGTGTAGCCACCCGGAGCTATTCCGGCTTCAGCGCCGCTATACAGAGACACGAAAGCCTACGGGAATCGGAGAGGAGACGGACTCGCTAACACGAGGTGGTGTATCCCTGGACACAAAGAAAAAGATTTCCATCTGCCGCAGGGATGTCGAACTTTTGGACTGGCGTGTGACGTCATCCGCTCCGCTACAAGCACCCCTAGGGCATCATGTTAATCTGTTAATAAACAACGGGGTAGACTGCTGGAAGTGTGAATTTCCCTACAGGAATGAATAAAGTATCTATCTATCTATCTATCTATCTATCTATCTACCCAAAGTAAATTGAATGCTGTTATTGAACCGTTGGGAGAATCTGGACCGTTTTGGTCTCATTTGAGAGGCAACACTCTGAAGTCATGTCCAAAATTGGAATAACCATTGTAAGTGCTCCTTTTTATCCTCCAAAAACATGCAATTAGAACCACACACAGGGTAGGATATCGAGATCATACTATTATTTTATTCCTGCAGTCCAAATTATTAAAATTAGATGATTTAGTAAAATTTTTCACTGCACAACTGATATTTAAGGTCAACAAAAACATAGTGCCAGAAAACATTCGTAAATTATTCTTTCGGAAAGAGGGAAATTATAATTTAAGGGGCTGTCGTGAATTCATAATCCCAAAGGTGAAAACCACCAGGAAAAGTATGTGTGTGTCTGTGTGTGGAGTCAAACTTTGGAACAATTTACAAGACGAGATCAAACAATGTCCAACTATTCACTTGTTAGAAATTAAATACAAAAAAACATTACTGGCGGAATACAGTGATGAAGAATGGGGTGTGAGTGATGCTAGCGATTGGGAATAGTGCGTCTAGTTAACTTTGTGTTATCGTTGCTATTCTTATAACATAACTGTTATAATTAATATCATTACAATTGTTGTTATATCATTGGTGTATTTAATAGGGAAGATGAAGGGGTAGGGAAAATAAGCATTTGCTTCCGGCTACCCCTTTTGAACATATTACGTAATGTTATTTTGTTGTTATTGTTTTTGTTCTGTTTTTATTTTGATGATCGAATAAAGTTTTCATTCATTCATTCAAGTGCTACTAACATTGATTTCTCAAAGTTGGAACACAAAGAAATACAAGTCAAGTCATTTTTATTTGTATAGCCCTTAATCACAAAGAGAATCAAAGGGCTTCACAGGTTATTACACAGACTATTTTTTCAGACTATTATTACACCATCCCCTGATCTGGAACCAACAAGGAAAAACTAAAAAACCTCAACATGAGGAAAATGACGAAACCTTGAGAAGTTTCCTTTGTTTTTATTATTTCTTTATTTCATTCTAGCCTGAATTTTTCTTTGCGATTAAATGTCTGCACATGAGTGTAGCATGAACATTTTAGTTGGAAAACAGGTAAGACCACAGCTTGAAGCCTTACCTGGTCCTAGGTCAAATTTAATCATAATCTGAAAAATTAAACATTGTATTTCCCACATTTTTCTAACAGTAGGCCATTTGGAGATGACCAGTTTACAACACTGAAATCGTACTGTGTATTATACGTGGGGCAACTTTTTAGATATTTTGAGAGAGCTGCAAATATTTGATTTCTCTTTCTAGAAGTCAAACAATGATTGTGCACACTTGCCCGTAGTAATGGTCTGTAAGAATGAATCATGCATGTTGAATTTGGGGACAAACCTGAACGTGGATATCCGCGTATCATTCTTTTCAGATTTTATTGGGTAACCAATATGTCAATCATTATTTGATGTGGTTACTACTGGCTGAAGATGTTCGAAGCCCGAGTAGGTTTCAAAGTTTTTTAATACAGGCCCTCATAGCTTGTCACAGGCTAAGGACAGTGAAAAAAGCTTGCAATTGACCGAAAGCGGTGTCAATCAAAAGGTCAGAGGCTAACAGGAATATTGGAAACCATCTGATGACTCTATTTTTAAAGGTTAATTATAGAGCAAAATGAACTGATTACAAGAGGATCATCTAACGATGCAGGGATGCTTTTAGGCGGATTTTTTCCCCCCCGCATTATCGTGTGTTTTGAAATGAAATCATCTGCAGTTATATAGCGCTTTTCAAGTCAATGACTTCCCAAAGCGCTTTACAACGTGCTCCGCATTTCCCAATAGCGGCCTTGCAGCCATGTAAGGCGCTAACCTGCTTATTGGGGCCATTAGGGGTTCAGTGTCTTACCCAAGGACACTTCGACATGTAACACGGACGAGCCGGGATTCGAACTGGGATCCCTTGATCCCAAGACGAGCGCTCTACCTCCTGAGCTACTGCCGCCCACTTGTTTTGGAGTAAATATTTTAGACGGTTGGATTCACCGGACAGTCCTGGATGTAATTATTCCATATTAGCGAGGATATTATTATAAGCTGACTAAGAGCACTTTTTGGGTGAGCTATGCCGGCATTATAGTTTTCGGGATCTTGTTTTGGACTGATCGTGAAGTTTCTATGATGCGTATATTTTAAAATGGTCATCATATCTTGAGCCCCAAGAGCTTTCCAATGATATGTGGCATGATGTATTTCAGTGACTGCTGACATCGTACAACTTTATCAAGAGTCTGACAGCCCGCTGGCAGGTTAACTGCATGCAAAATCCAATTATTTTTATATGTGTGAGTTTACATTTGTTTTCAATTAAATATCATGAAACAATTTGGGTAGACAGGTCTCCAAAAAGTACTGTTGGAGAGACAAGAGCTTGACTTTAATAATACGCTCTTTCTGCATCATCAACAACATACCTGTCAACCTCCACGGCTTCATGCACTTACAAAATGTTGTATTTTCCCTTAGAAAATACAAAATAATCTTACACCATATTTTATTTTCAAATGTGTTTCTTTACGTAGTTTAACATGTTATATTGTACATGTGTTTCCTTATATCATATATATTGTTAATTATCATTTTGTTGTAAGATCCCGAGTTGCTCTACATGAATGAGGTTTGTTTTAAAAAGGTTCAAAAATGAAGTCGCTTGGACGTTCACTGTAGAAGGAAAAATACATGCAAATATAATTAAGTACAATAATACATTTTCTTATTCAAATTATTAATTCATTTTCTCCATTAAATTATTGTTGGTAATATACTGATTAAAGGGATAACCAAAAACCTGTCTTTCTTCATTTTCTCCTTTTATACTTCCTTTTTTTCTCAACTTCTTTACACAACATCATAATTCGTAATATAATGCATCAAAGCAAGTGAGCTGTCTGAGAGCTGGCTCTCTTTAATGAGTTGAGCCGAAAAAGCCGGTTCTCTAAAAAGAGACGGACTTCCTTTCACTACATAACTACCACATGAAATCCGAGGCGGCAGATGCATGCGCACAGTAGCATCAAACCACCCGCTTCGTTTGCAATGAAAAAAAAAACGATACCGAGATAGAGGCTACCGCGGCGAACTCGTTTGACTTGATTGATTTGCCGTTTGGTGATAGTCGGTGTATACCGGATGGTACCCATCATTGTCAAATTTGCGTTTTTCCGTACAGATTTTCTCGTACGTCATACACGTCTTAAAATGCATAATAAACGTACTTTGTACGGCAAAAACGTACAGGTTGACAGGTATGCAATAACTATGAAGATAAGATATTAACATATAGTGCATGTGATAATGACTGTGTTTGCTATGTGGAAATACATCACTTCTAATCTTAATACAAGTGCTCCAATACGCCTAGGCTAAAGTTCACAATTTTTGACTTCTAAACAGTGACTCTCTCCTAAAGGTGAGAGATCTTCATGCCTGCCGGGAGTCTCACCTGAGCAATCTCTTCGCCTGTCTTGTCCTGGACCATTTCTAGATTGAGGATGGAGCCCAGCGACTAAACAAAACACATTATCATCTTCATTGTCTTTATCATCATCAAGGCATCAACTCACACCTTATTCCTGGTGAAAGCTCCTGATGTTCTGTCGGCGGCCGCCGTTCTGTCGCGCTTCTCGAACTACAGAGCAGATACGAACAATGGTTACGTTTTCAATGACTTTCAATGACTTTTTATTGCAGACTTTTTTTAAAAATTGAACCTGCTCCTCAATGATATGGACAAAGTCGGCTTGCTTGGAGCTACCCAGGACTTCTTTCTTAGCCTCGCCTCGTTTCTCCAGCCGGGCCTTGAACTCCTCAGGCTTGCCACTGAAAATGAAGTCGCCCAGTCTGCTCAAGCTAGCGGTACATTTCTTCACACTTTTGCCGATTGCCCATCTACATTTTTGCCTTTTTGATCCCTTTATGGAACGTTTACAACCTGATTTGAGAGCTATTTCACAGGATCATGTTATTGACAACTCATTGCGTCAATGGAAGTGAATAATACACTGCCTCACATACCCCCCTCCCTTTTTTTTTAACTGTACTTCTTTTTTATTGCTTGTTTTTTTCTGGATGTTTTATTTTCTGTGTAAGGCAACCTTGGGTGTCCGGAAAGGCTCTTTAAAATCAAATGTATTGTTATTATTATTATAAATCAATACCTATCACTTCTATAGTCATCAATGGTTCATAACCAACATATACATTTGGTCATTTTAAGTATATCTTTCATATCTCTAGATTTTATCTTGTTTATTGAATACATAAATTAAAAGAAACATTGTCTTCTCATTTTGCTCTTTTTGAAGCCCCACTGTGTAATATTCGATTGCTAGATGGCACTGTGTTGTCTGGTGTGGGCAAAGGCCAATGCCCTAGAGCACAGTGTGGGGGCATCCTGCCAAACGAACATGGTGACAATCTAAGTGGGGATTCCACTGTGTAAAAGAAATACAAAATGTTTTTTAATTAACATTGGTATGATAGTTAGGCAGTGTTCTCGTTTGCCTGCGTCCCTGCGTCCTAATCGCATCATTTTTGCTGGGGATGCATTATGTCAAATCAACGTGCGTCCCCGGGACGCAACTTTTTTGACACCAAATTGTCATTACTACCCGATTACTTTTTTTTTTAACAAAGATTTACCGCACTCCAAACTTTTCGTCAGGCAGATCCGCCATTGTTGTTTTGGTCTCGCGCCGATCTCGGCAAACGAGATCTCGTTGCTTCGAGATGACGTCATTGTTTTGGTGGTTGTCGAGTGAAAGAGAAGTATGCCTCCGTAAAAACAGTTGGTATTAGGTGCAAATCAACAAAAAATTGGTAATTTCTTCAGTGTCGGTAATAAGTCGAAACATAATACAGAAAGTCGTAACAACGGCAATAATTCCGGCACGAAAAAAACGGCGGAGAAATTCTTCAGAAGACCGCAAAGGCAAGGAAAACACGTGTTTTGAAGCGAACGATTCGACAAAAGATAAACAAAAGAATACTCTTAGCAAGAAAAGGACTTTTCTGCCAAAATGGACTCAATTATATTCCTGGTTACGCTATGAGGAGGATGATAATGGAGGCTACATGTTCTGTGATGCGTGCACCCAGCGTGACAAATAAATTCGATTGCATGAATCATTTCGCAATACGAACTTTCAGAAAAGCACATTGGATCGGCACCACGACAATGAAAACCACAAATTAGCTATGGAAATTCCGTTGCTGCAATTGGAACTCCAGAAGGCATTACAACTGTGGCGGGAAGGCAAACCACAAAGAATATATCAACTGAAAAAATCTGAAGTGATTAAAACTGCATTTTAGACTATTATTACACCTCCTGATCTAAAGCCTCATGTAGTTCATGTATCCTTACCTAGTATTCATATCAATGATTCTTTTTACTGAAGGAAAGTTTTCTTATACCACTAGGAGGCACTAAATATTACATATTGTTCCTTTAGGATATATTCTTGCGTGAATACAAAAACAACGCCTCACAAATCTAAGCTGCGCTACATAAAATAATTTTACGTTTTTAATCTTACTAAGGGAAAAAAACACATTAATCTTGCATAAAACTAGAAAATACAACTTAAAAAGGCCAACGTGGAATTAATTAGTTGCAGTGTCAAATTTAATTTTGAAAAAGACGTTTTTCGACCAAATAAAGTCATCTTTAGGCCAGGAATTTCGGAGAATTGAGGTTTTAATTTTCGCAACGTATTTCAACCAGATTTGGTGGAAGGAGAACGGAACCCAGAACTTTAGACTCGCAGTTCAATCGTAATTTTGATGATCTAGTAGACAAAAAAATAAATATAAACATTAGCCGTGACGTCACCACACCTGCGCAATTTCTGGATCTTCTCCTGGTATTTGTCATAGTAAGGGTTTTCCTCCAACTGAGGCTCTTTTTGCACCGAAAAAGCACGAAAGTGGACCGGGACCAGCCCGGGAATGAGGGTTCTGATTCCTGTCGTTCGGACTGCTAGCATGCCTCGGTACAGGCAAGTCAACTGCAACAGGGCAGCTGCCATCTTCCCATCCCTCTGTTGCACCAACAAATTCAGCCCGGCGAGGAACTGATTCGTCAGATGGTTCCGCGTAAAAGGAAGGGTTGTAATTTTCTTTTTTTCTTATCTGAGAGCACTTCTCCCTGTCTTCTAAAGTTTAAATTCATTAGTATTGAAGGATTTTATACATTTGACTATAAAGGATTTTATACGATGGAATACAAGTTACATTTATTGAGTTTAATGCAAGATATTCACTGACTGGGCTGTAGTTCAATGACAGGTCACGCTGTTCCAAATATATATATATATATATATATATATATATATATATATATATATATATATATATATATATATATATATATATATATATATATATAAATATAATAATTATATAATAATATAGAACATTTTGACTAGGGAATTTTGATGATAGGACTCTGACGGAGGACGGCAGGCGATGTTTTGAGAACAAGGCCCTGATGAGTTTTCCAGACATTGCAACGCCCAGGGGGGGCTTCCTTGGCACGCCCATGGGAGGAGTCGAGACGCCATCTTGCGGGGAGACGTGGGCCAAGAAGAGAGAAAAAGGACTTCAGAAAAAGGCTTCCTAGAGACTCCAACGACACTAATTCGGCCATTTTCGATGGAGTACACTTAGTTAAATTGCTAATGAAATTAAATCTACCCCTGTGTGAAAATGTCGGCTTTCCTGTTCATCTTTTCCATCAAGAAACGAGCACGCATACATTTTTGGGTGAAGTGGGTTGTGTTTGGTTAATGGAGTCGGATAACTAATTAGAACAATTTGGTCCATTTTGATATTTATTTCCCAACAGTATCATTCATGGTTCATGGTTCATGACTGCTAGGGTTGTCGGGCCTCCAGTTCCTATGGTGTGTCTTGGGCAAGTACAGCCTGCAGCCCAAGAGCATCCGTCTACAGGCCATTTTGGGGTAGGATTTGCTCCCCCACATGAAACAGATGGTACTGGTTACCATGGTTACCAGTAGCAGGATAAACCTCCTGATCTGACTCAGATAGAGTACCTTCATCGTCTAGTTCACAGGTGTCAAACGGGCGGCCCGCGGGCCAAATCAGGCCCGCTAAGGGATTGAATCCGGCCCGCGAGACAACACTCAGAGAAGCGCAAGAGAAAAACAAGCAGCAGGTTGAAATATGTCAACTTGATGTTGCCAAAGCCAGGTGCCTCTCACAAAGACACTGTACTTGTATTTCTCTCTCCCTCTCTCTCTCTTTCTTTCTTTTTCACCCCTTTTCTCCCACTCTGTCTCTTTCACTCTCTGTGTCTCTTTTTCTCTTCCTTTGTTGCTCTTTGTCTTTCTCTCTTTGTGTGTCTTTTAACCTCTTTTGCTCTAACTTCCTTTTTTCCTTTTCTCTCTTTTCTCTTTCTCTCTTCACACCCTTCGCACTTTCTTTTCTCTTTTCTCTCCTGCTGTCATTCTGTTTCTCTTTGGATTTCTTTTTCCTCTCTCTTTCTTTTCCCCCTCTCTCACGACATTTTATCTTTTGTTTTCCACGCTCTCTCCCTCTCTCTCTTTTTCTTTCTTTGTCCCGCCCTCTCTCCTTTTCCCTCCCTCTTTCTCTTATTTCTTTATCTTTCTTTTTCTATTTCTTTAATCTACTAGTCCGGCCCCCGACAGAATGTTTGTTCTATCGTGTGGCCCCCGAGTTAAAATGAGTTTGACACCCCTGGTCTAGTTGCTGTTCATTTTCAGTGTAAGGCACCATCCCACACTTGAGAGATGAGCCGGACCCTCAGCACTTCACCACACAAATGACACCTGGCATGATCTTTTTCTGTTGTTGGAAAAAAAATCAACACCACGCTGCGCTTCCCGTTTGTCATATTTAGCTTATGATAAAAGTGCATAAAAAGTGACTAGTGGCCGAGGGCGCTAAATCCAAGTACAGCAGGACCTCGGGTTTCGAACGCCTCTCAGTTCAAACAAATTGGTGTCCGACCAAAAATTTAGAGAAATTCTTGCTTCGCTGTTCGGTCAAAAAATCGGAGTTCGAACGCCGGTAATGCGTTAGTGCGTACGCTAGGGTGCGGTGCTGAGCGGCGTACGGGTGTTTTAGCCCCTTATTATGCCTCCGAAGAAAGTCAGTGCAAGCGGCAAAGTTGCTACAGGTGAAAAAAGAAAAGTAGTGCGTACAACTATTGTATTTAAGAAAGAAATAATAGCAAAATATGAAGGAGGTGCGCGAGCGCCTTCTGCTGACCGCCACAAAGGTAAGAAATCCTATTCATAAGATTACGATAACGCGAACGTACGATTAGCCTGGGTTAGCTTTAAGTTTACGTTAAACATTCAGGGTGTTGGAACGGTGCACAACATTGAGGGTGTTGGAACGGAACCCCTTTCTAATGAACCGCTCACCACCTGTTGTGGAGACCCGGGTGCTAAATGACTTGTAAACAACCTGATTTTTTTATTTTTACACGTTCATGTTAGCGTAATCTTTCGTTCGGAAGATTACGATAACGCGAACGTCCGATTAGCCTGGGTTAGCTTTATGTTTACGTTAAACATTCAAGGTAAACATTCAGGGTGTTGGAACGGATTAAAACGATTTACATTATTTTCAATGGGAAAAATGATTTCGGTGATGGAACAAATCAGTTTTCGAACAGGGTTCTGGAACGGATTATGGTCGAGAACCGAGGTTCCACTGTACTCGCCTAATATTAATATTATTGATATTTAGATCGATCCAACTACCTCTAATGGATGTTGTCTCCGTCTTTGCAGTCATCGCAAGCAGCAAAAGCGTTTTTTGGCTGCTTTGCAAAAGCATGGACCGCTAACAGACAAGATCAACGTATGCAAAAAAATAAAATAAAAATCAAGAAACATTCTCACTTTTTTTGAATAGGTGAGAAAAGAGAAGATGGATTATTTTCACCTGATATATTTGCATTTATTATTTTGTATCCCACTCCTGCTGCCCCCTCCCCGCCTATTCTAGCTCTTTGTTGTGGGTGGGGGGGGATCGATGTATATTTGATGCACGGCTCTTGAGGCTTTTATCATGAATTATAGAAAAACGCTAAGCTCTCCATTTGCAGGACAGATGTTAGATTTTACTTAAGGAGAGAAAGGGGACCCTTGCATAATTCACGCCGGCCGGCCAGCGGAGAACAAATAAATAAATCAATCGGTAAATAAAAGCAAAACCACAAACATTTGCTCCTCTGCTCGTCTCGTGCATACGAATATTTTCTTTTGAGTTTGGACTCTAAGTGGCGTGGAAGAAAAAACAAAAAAATATGTAGCTGCATTTTTTATGGAGGCTTTTTGAAAAGTATTCCATTTGCTCTTAACAGCTTTTTCAACCTGAACCTAAAAAAATATAAATAATGATTCAATATTGGTTTGATTACAAGTAATATTGAGGAACCTTCTTTTAATATAGATTTTAGTAATATATATATATTGGCAGCACGGCGGCGCAGTGGTTAGCGCGTGTGCAGCACAGTTCTGAGGTCATGAGATCGAACCTCCTGTGTGGAGTTTGCATGTTCTCCCCGTGCCCAAGTTTCCTCAAGGCACTCAGGTGTCCTCCCACATTCCAAAAACATACATTTCAGGTGGATTGGCCGGTCCAAATTGTCCCTAGGTGTGAATGAGCGAGCGAATTGTCTGTCCCTGTGTGCCCTGCGACTGGCTGGCCACCAGTTCAGGGTGTCCCCCTGCCCACTGCCCGAAGATAGCTGGGATGGGCTCCAGCACCCCCGGCGATCCTACTGAGGATAAGCGGTTCGGATAATGGATGGATGGACGAATAAATATATACGTTTAGGTCGATTTCTGATTAAAAAGAAGAACAGTGAGGTCAAAACTCATTGAAAATCATTTGTTGTTTTGTTTCAAAAGAAAAAGAAAATATCTCTCTGATTTTGTTTATGTTATTGGCAACTCTTCTTCAGATGAAACATTGTGGACTGTTTAAAAGTCTCATCTCATCTCAGCTCATCTCATTAGCTGCACCGCTTATCCTCAGTAGGGTCGCGGGGGTGCTGGAGCCCATCCCAGCAATCATCGGGCAGTGGGCAGGGGACACCCTGAACTGGTTGCCAGCCAATCGCAGGGCATACGGAGACAGACAACTCACTCGCTCATTCACACCTAGGGACAATTTGGACCGGCCAATTCACCTGAAATGCATGTTTTTGGAATGTGGAAGGAAACCGGAGTGCCCGGAGGAAACCCACGCAAGCACGGGGAGAACATACAAACTCCGCACAGGAAGTCTGGAGCTGGATTTGAACCCACGACAGGTTCCCATGACTTGAACTGTGCCGCACATGCGCTAACCACTGCGCCGCCGTGCTGCCCTGTTTAAAAGTATTTATGTATTTTTTTGTTTTTTTAACTGATTCGAATGAATGGATGATTCATTCGTATAAAGGAAACGGTGTAACTGCAGACATTTTTTAACTTAAATCCAGAGTCTTCTCAAAAGAAATTTTCCATCTCCAATAACTCGAGTGATTTGGACCCCCTCGCCGACCTTGTGTGTTGGTCTTCAAGGGCAAAGGGGAGAATGGAGTGCTTGCGCCTCACATGCAAAGCGGACAATGTCCCTAAGTTGATTACCAATGAAATATTTTCACACCAATTATGATCGCTGTATTATACACACTGGGCCTTTAATATTTGGCAGATGTTCCCAATTTTTTGAACTGTTTGATGTAATTCCGGCGTTTACACTGCGGCAGTTCGATGTCATGCCCGGGGGCTCGTTGGAATCTTGGGACCATTCACGGGGTCTCCCTCCGGCCCCTAGAAATGGGACCCCAGGGTGGACAGCCCCATGCCAGCGTTTTCCAAAGGCGGCACATTAAAAGTGCATGAGGGTGTCTAGGAATCAAGACACCGACTCTCACCCGTAACTGTGTCTTTTTTATTTATTCATGTCGAATGGAGGAGGGTGGGTGGTCTGGGGGGGGGGGGTTTGTTTGCGGCTAACATTTGCTATCAGGGGCCAAATGTAAAAAGATTTGGCCAAGGGGCCGGTCATGGACAGGGTTGGGTAGGGTTACTTGAACTTGATTACTTTCAATTACTTTTGGATTACTCCAATACTAAATATGCTAATAAAAGACAAAAGAAACTAAATATGAATAAAATGATGACTCACAACACGTGGTAAACTTTCTCTCCTGGCTTTGATCTCTTTGATCTCCGGCAAACCGAACATAAAATGCGACAGAAACAAAATGAAAAAAAATCCAAACAGCTTGCCAATATCATTTTTGCCGTTCCATGTATTCCGTTACTCCCCAAGCCTGCACAAAATTTTGTAATTTTATTCATATTTAGTTGGTATTGGAGTAATCCAAAAGTAATTGAAAGTAATCAAGTTTACGTAACCCTACCCAACCTTGGTCATGGAGACCTACTCGTTTTCTTAATTATATATACATATACATGGAAACATGCGTTTTATATTTTTTAAATATTTGTTTTTAACTTGATTAGTTCCATCAAACTGGTTTTAGAATACTCATAGTTAAAACAATATAGGTCAGTTAGCTGTTTTAACCATTAGTTTAGTCCTTAATTTTTAAGTATTACTGTAGTTGTATTTTTGTAGCATTTTCGAAACAGTATTTTTGTAGCCTTTTCCAAAGCAGTACTTCTGCAGTATTTTCTCAGTATTATTTTTTTAGTATTTCAGTAGTACCTTTTGCGACATTTCTTTGTTATTTTTGTAGTACTACTGTAGTATTCTAGTAGTACTACCATAATGTATTCGTTTATTTAATAGAGCTGTATTTTTGTAGCATTTTCCAAAGCAGTACTTCTGCAGTATTTTCTCAGTATTATTTTTTTTTAGTATTTCAGTAGTACCTTTTGCGATATTTCTTTATTTTTGTAGTACTACTGTAGTATTTTAGTAGTACTACCATAATGTATTTGTCTATTTACTAGAGCTGTATTTTTTAGTATTTCCGTAGTAGTACTTTTTGTAGTATTTTGTGGTAGTATTTTTGTAGTATTCCAGTCGTAGTATTTTTGTATTATTTCTGTAGTATTTTTTAGTAGTATATTTGTAGTATTTCTCTAGCAGTATTAATATATGATAGTATTAGCAAAGTAGTATTTTTATAGTATTTTTGTAGTGTTTTTTTCTTTTCAGAATGAAAGCAAAATCATATATATTTTAGCTCTCTGTTTTTAGCATTAAATTTAGTTTTCTACTCATTAAGTAGTATTTTGAAGTATACCTGTTATTGTACTTGTTATTGTTATTGTACATTATTGTTATTGTATTAGACACACAACAGTACAAAATTGTGCGTCTAATACTAAAATTGGAAATATTTCTTTTGCATGAAGATTGATTACTATTTTATAAAAAAACTACATTATAAAAAATAAGGAAAACACAAAAAAATGCACAATAAGAAAATAAGAATTTTCTTAGACTACTTATGATCAAGGATCAAGGACAAATAAACAAGACTTGACTTGACTTTTATATAGGAGGACACTTGGGAGTGGCAACAAAACAACATTTTTTTTAAATATTTGTACTACAGTACTGTACTTTAAACAGTCGACAAGTGAAGTACTTTAAGCTACCAGAAAGCGACGCCATCCGCACAAAAAAAGAACCACTTGCTTAGGATTTTGTACGCGGCAATAAATAAATAAATAATCCAATCCAAGAAAAAGCAAATAAAAAAAATAGAATAAAAACAATCTAATAAAATAAAAACAAAAAAACAAAAGAACTGCTAAATGATTAAAAAAAGGCAAAATAAATACGTGGACAAACATCAAAATAAAGACCAAAAAAAAAGAAGATGTCTAAATAAAGACTAAGTGAATTGTAAACATATGAAACAAGTACCTAAAAAGAGAAAATGGAAAATAAAAACAATTGAATACACGAATAAGATGATACATGAATTAAGGCAATCAAATTAAAATGAATCATTTCATTTTAAATTCAAAAAATAAATTAATTACAACTGATAAATGAAGGCAAACAAGTTGAATGTATTGAAAAAATAAATAAAAACAAACAGTTACAATAAAAATAAAAATGTAACAAAGGCAAACAAATTAACAAATTATTTAATTATGATGAAAATACAGGGGCGGCATGGCAGCTGAGTGGTCAATTCTGAGGTCAAGGTTTTAAACCCAGCTACCAGCCTTCCTGTGCAAAGTTTGCATGTTCTCCCCGGGCACTCCGGTTTCCTCCCACATTCCAAAAAACATGCATGTCAGGTTAATTGTCCGGTCCAAATTGTCCCTAGGTGTGAATGAGCGAGCGAATTGTCTGTCCCTGTGTGCACTACTACTGGCCGGCAACCAGTTCAGGGTGTTCCCTGCCCACTGCCAGAAGACAGCTTGGATTGCTCCAGCACTCCCACAACCCTACTGATGATAAGCGGCGAAGATAATGAATGAATGAATACAAATACAAATACAAACTAAAATACATAAATTAAATTAAAACAAAGATAAATTAAGGTAATAAACTAAGTCAAGTCAAGTCATGATTATTAGCCCTTTATCACACAGGTGTGAAACCCACGGCCCACGGGCCACATCCGGCCCGGCGTACATTTATATCCGGCCCGTGAAATCATTTTATATACATCTACTATAATGGCCCGGGTCTATGAAACGCTGATAACTTCCAAACTATACTCGGATGCTAAAAACCGCAATGGCCGAGAAAATTATGTTAACTGACATTGCCGCTAAACCCGTGTATCTTATTTGTGGAGATTTTGTGGCCGTAATTAAGGAATTTAATGTAAATTGGCACTACAAGACAAAATTTCAGAGTAGGCTGAAAAACTTGAATCCAGAGAGAAGATACAGAAAGTTGAAAAGTTAAAGAAGAATATGAAGCAAATTCCCAAAGTGAAAAGCACAATTTTTTTTCCCGTTTTTTCAGGACAGAAGATATTTTATGGAAAGCAACGATTTTTAATTCATTGATTTTTTAAGTTTGTTTATTCTGGAATCATATTCCTGAGTTTTTTAAATTCATATTTTTTAAGTTATTATCATTTTTTTTTAAAAGACAAGTTTTAGTGTATTCAATAAATTTGTATCCTGTTCGGCCCACGACCAAAGGTGTGGTTTGAGTTCTGACTCTCTGTATAATTGAGTTTGACACCCCTGCTTCATCACAAGGAGTCTCAAAGGGCTGCACAGACCACAGATTATTGCAAACTACCACCCGCTGATCTAAAACCTAAAATAAGGTTAATTTATTTTAATTCAAAAATGAATTAAAATAAAAAAAGATATTAATAGATACGGGCAGCACGGCGGCGCAGTGGTTAGCGCGTGTGCGGCACAGTTCTAAGGTCTTGGAAACCTCCTGTGTGGGTTAAAATCCAGCTACAGGACCAACTGTACGGAGTTTGTATGTTCTCCCCGTGCTTGCGTGGGTTTCCTCCGGGCACTCCGGTTTCCTCCCACATTCCAAAGACATGCATTTCAGGTGAATTGGCCGGTCTAAATTGTCCCTAGGTGTGAATGAGCGAGCGAGTTGTCTGTCCCTTTGTGCCCTGCTATTGGCTGGCAACCAGTTCAGGGTGTCCCCTGCCCACTGCCCGATGATTGCTGGGATGGGCTCCAGCAGCCCCGCGACCCTACTGAGGATAAGTTGTGCAGCTAATGAGATGAGATGAGATTAATAGATACATATGTAAAATCATAACAGATTAATTAAAGCCAACGCATTAAAACAAATAGTTAAAAAGTAAAGAAAAGCCATAAGTACGTTATTGAAACAGATAAAATCTGTATGTTTCATCTCCAATAACTCGAGTGCTTTGGACCCCCTCGCCGACCTTGTGTGTTGATCTTCAAGGGCAAAGGGGAGAATGGAGTGCTTGCGCCTCAGCGGCACTGACGGCTGTCATTTTGGCCGCGGCCACAAAGAGAGAAACGAGAAGAGACGGGCTGGAAATTTAGGGCCTGAATGCTTTCGCGCCTTAATGCTTTCTCCATTGGAAGGGGGGGGAGATAAGGAGGGGACGAGACAGGGGTCATCTGGAGGAGAACGCCGGGGCCCCCAGAATGCCCCCGGCTGCGACGCTTATCGGAGGATCAAAACCACATCGAGTGGCAGAGATAAGAAAAAAGGAAACACAATGGGGAATACCTAAAGACCACATGCATCAATCCTGTGGCCCGCAAACCAAATGTGCCATGCCACATCATTTTTGGTAGCTTAAAATGTCTGAGCGCAGGGGTGTCAAACTTATTTTAACTCGGGGGCCACACGATAGAACAAACATTCTGTCGGGGGCCGGACGAGTAGATTAAAGAGAAAGAAAAAGAGAAAGAAATAAGAGAAAGAGGGAGGGAAATGAAGAGAGAGGGGGGGACAAAGAAAGAGAGAGGGGGAGAGAGCGTGAGAAACAAATGATAAAAAGTCGTGAGAGAGGGGGGAAAAGAAAGGGAGAGGAAGAAAGAAATCCAAAGAGAAATAGAAAGACGGAAGGAGAGAAAAGAAAGCGGGAAGGGTATGAAGAGAGAAAGAGAAAAGAGAGAAAAGGAAAAAAGGAAGTTAGAGCAAAAGAGGTTAAAAGACAAAGAGAGAGAAAGAGACAAAGAGCAACAAACGAAGAGAAGAAGAGAGACACAAAGAGTGAAAGAGAAAAGGGGTGGAAAAGAAAGAAAGAGAGAGAAAGAGAAATACATACTAGTACAGTGTCTTTGTTCGAGGCACCTGGCTTTGGCAACATCAAGTTGACATATTTCAACCTTGCAGCTTGTTTTTCTCTTGCGCTTCTCTGAGTGTTGTCTCGCGGGCCGGATTCAATCCCTTAGCGGGCCTGATATGGCCGCCTGTTTGACACCTGTGGTCTACAGTGTTCATTTGACCTGTGAAAAGTGATGGGTCCCGGGGACTCGCATGCTCAAAAATCTATGGGTCCCAACAGAGATCTATGGGTCCCCAAAATTTAGTGTTATCGCGGTTGAAATTGTAAATCGGCGACAAATATATAATATAAATCTATATATTCATTCCGTTTTAATCATCACAGTTTATTGGTTATACAAATCAGTTATCACTTCAGACTTTTCAGTTCATATATTCTTCGTGGTTTGCTGTCCCGCCATAGTTGTAATCAGGGTTGGGTAGGGTTTGTCGTGTCCAGCATGGTCGCCGGGGTGACCGGCTGGCCCCGCCCCCTGGGCACGGCTGCAGTAGATCAGCTAATTTGCGTGTGTGCTACTTAAGGGTGGGTTGTGGGTTTTGCGGGTGCTGGCTCATTGTTTTTTCTCCCTGCATCTCCCGTTCTGTTTTGCTCTGTCCTGTTTTGTTTGAGTCGGAAGAAACCTGTGTTTTCACGTTTTTGTTAAAGCCTGTTTGTTCTGTCTTGTCCCTGAGTTTTGGACGACTTTTATTTTGGTAAATAAAAGTTTTGATCGTCAACGCAATTGAGTTCTCCCTTCCTTGTCAGGACGGACCAGAACAGAGCAGGAGACCCCAGAGCGTTCGTTACAAGTCTTTTATTTGGGGAAGCGTACAGGGTTAGCGGGAGACGCGATGACCGTCGAACGTCAGCAGCAACGCCGTGAAGACAACTTCGGAACACGTAGCCAATCGTAGCGTGGGACGGAAGCAGGTCGAGTTTACCGGGACTGGAGAGAAGATCGTAGCGTGGAACGGAAGCAGGTCGGCTCGGAGGCAGCCAGAATCAGGTAAACAAGTCAAAAAGACACAGGAAAATCAGGCGAGTCAAACGGGGTAAAAAGTAATCCTCCGACCAAGAGGTCTCCGCGTAGCATGCTTAAAAAGGGAACATAAACCAATCAGGAAGCGCATTCCAGCGCGCCAGATGATTACCCCAGGTGGCTCCACTTGGGTAATCATGACATTCCTGCCTCCTGCCTCCGTTCTGGTCCGGTCCCTCGTGACAGGGTTACTTGAACTGGATTACTTTCAATGACTTTTGGATTACTCCAATACCAAATATGCTAATAAAAGACAAAAGAAACTAAATATGAATAAAATGACTACATTTTGTGCAGGCTCGGGGAGTAACGGAACACATGGAACGGCAAAAATGATGTTGGCAAGCTGTTTGGATTTATTTTAATTTTGTTTCTGTCGCATTTTATGTTAGTTTTGCCGGAGATCAAAGAGATCAAAGCCAGGAGAGAAAGCTTACCACGTGTTGTGAGTCATCATTTTATTCATATTTAGTTTCTTTTGTCTTTTATTAGCAAATTTGGTATTGGAGTAATCCAAAAGTAATTGAAAGTAATCAAGTTAAAGTAACCCTACCCAACCCTGGTTGTAATGCCTTCTCTAGGTCCAATCCATTATCATCCTCCTCATAGCTTCACCAGGAATATAATTGAGTCCATTTTGGCAGAAAAGTCCTTTTCTTGCTAGTATTCTTTTGTGTATTTTCTTTTGTCGATTCATTGGCTTCAACACATGTGTTTTCCTTGCCTTCGCGGTCTTCAGAAGAATTTCTCCGCCGTTTTTTCGTGCCGTAATTATTGCCGTTGTTACCACTTTCTGTGTTATGTATCGACTTATTACCGACACTGAAGAAATTACCAATTTTTTGTTGATTTGCACCAAATACCGACTGTTTTTTCGGAGGCATATTCTCTTTCACTCGACAAGCGCCACAACAATGACGTCATCTCGAAGCAACGAGATCTCGTTTGCCGAGATCGGCGCGAGACCAAAACAACAATGGCGGATCTGCCTGACGAAAAGTTTGGAGTACGGTAAAAAGTAATCGGGTAATAATGACAATTTGGTGTCAAAAACGTTACGTCCCGGGGACGCACGTTGATTTGACACGATGCGTCCCCAGCAAAAATGATGCGTCTAGGACGCAGGGACGCAGGCAAACGAGAACACTAGCGTCTATAAATAACCAGCGAAAAAGAGTGCATTGACCCAAAACTTATCTTATCTTATCTTAAAATGCCCGTCAACTACAATATTCGTGAAGTGACGACTCAGCGCCACTACACGCCAGTATTTTCATATCCATGCCGATGAGTGGAATTGAGATATTGATTCTTTGCACGTGACGGCTTGTTGCCTTTACCTGGCAGAATGAGAGCCATGACGGACGGCAGGAAGCATTGTAGCGGACAGTATTTGAAGGACCCTTTTAGTTGAAACGAATATGACTATCCCAGACCAGAACGGACACAGGACTCAATTGCATACGTTTCTCAGTTTTTATTGAAAAGAGAGTGAGAGTAAGGCTGGCTTGCTTGATCCGAAGACTGACGGAAAACGGGAGCGAGCGAGGCGGGAGTGACACTTCCGTGTCGAGCGAGGACAGGCGGGAATGGTAAGTCGTTTGGCCGGGGCTGGAGATCAGAGGCGATGTCAAGTTCGTAATCGGGGTCGTAGGCAGGGGGCAGGCAGAACAGGCGTAGTCAGGTCCAGAAACGGGTCAAAAACAGAGATCAGGCAGGAGAAAGGTTTTAACAGTAACAGAGTCGGACGGGAAAGCTCACTGAGCGGAACACAACAGCTCGCAACGATCTGACAAAGTCTGAACTGAAGCCGGGGGCTTAAGAAGGGTGTGGCCACCAATCAGCTTGCCCGGGCTGTTGGTGCCAATCAAGCCGCCACAGGTGTTCCAAATTGGCAATTATGACAATGACGACAAGAGAAGAATATAACCACGACTATTTACAATGGTGATTTATTGACGTGCTGAGGGCTGTGCCAACTTCCAAATTCTAAACCTGATATGGAATTTTGCTCTATCCCTTTTGATAAAGACAGAATACGGTGATGTTATCCAACGGAGGGGCTGACAGCCCTTAAGTGTTCCAGGATTTGCCGCGAACATTTTTACAAGGTACGTTTGATTTACTTCCAAGCAATTTCATATCAAGTATGTACGAGTCACGTCAAAGACATCCAATATAATAAGTTAGCTAGTGTTTTGAGAACAAGGCCCTGATGACGTAGAAACGCTCTGTCTTGCTTTGAGTTTTCCAGACATTTCGGCGAAGAGTAGAGAGAGAAAGAGAGAGAGAGAGAGAGAGAAACAAAAGATAAAAAGTTGTGAGAGAGGGGGAGAGTGAAAGAGACAGACAGAGTGGGAGAAAAGGGGTGGAAAAGAAAGAAAGAGAGGGAGAGAGCGTGAGAAACAAAAGATAATAAGTCGTGAGAGAGGGGGAAAAGAAAGGGAGAGGAAGAAAGAAATCCAAAGAGAAATAGAAAAGCAGAAGGAGAAAAAAAGAGAAAAGGAAGCGTGAAGGGTAGGAAGAGAGAAAGAGAAAAGACAGAAAAGGAAAAAAGGAAGTTAGAGCAAAATAGGTTAAAAAACACAGAGATAAAGAAACAAAGAGCAACAAAGGAAGAAAAAAGAGAGACGCAGAGAGTGAAAGAGACAGAGACAGAGTGGGAGAAAAGGGGTGGAAAAGAAAGAGAGAGAGAGAGAGAAAGAAAAAGAGAGAGAGGGAGAGAGCGTGAGAAACAAAAGATTGAAAGTTGTGAGAGAGCGGGAAAAGAAAGGGAGAGAAGGAAAGAAATCCAAAGAGAAATAGAAATACAGAAGGAGAGAAAAGAGAAAAGAAAGCGTGAAGGGTAGGAAGAGAGAAAGTGAAAAGAGAGAATAGAAAAAAAGGAAGTTAGAGCAAAATAGGTTAAAAAACACAGAGAGAGAAAGAAACAAAGAGCAACAAAGGAAGAGAAAAAGAGTGACACAGAGAGTGAAAGAGACGGAGACAGAGTGGGAGAAAAGGGGTGGAAAAGAAAGAGAGAGAGAGAGAGAAGGAAAAAGAGAGAGAGGGAGAGAGCATGAGAAACAAAAGATAATAAGTCGTGAGAGAGGGGGAAAAGAAAGGGAGAGGAAGAAATAATTTCAAAGAGAAATAGAAAGACAGAAGGACAGAAAATAGAAAAGGAAGCGTGAAGGGTATGAAGAGAGAAAGAGAAAAGAGAGAAAAGGAAAAAAGGAAGTCAGAGAGAACAAAGCTTAAAAAAGGATGGAGGCATCAAAATCCGATTGCTCAAAAATCCTGACTTACTGTTTTGCACCACCCAGTGTCTCTCTGTGCACGCCAGAATAACAGTAACAACAATCTCCTTTATAGAAAAAAGCTTAAAAAAAGGGAGGCATCAAAGTCAAGATGGCTCATTAGAAAGCCGCTCTCAATTTTTTTGCACTCGCAGGTGTGTTTCCTTTCTTTTTTTATGCCCGGGTGCTGATGCGGCAAGTTATCCGACGGCGCCGTCGACAGAATGAGTTTAAATCTGCAAGCTTTTGTGCTTTGGACTCAAAAATACACAGATTTTTGGTTTTTAAGACGAACAACACAAACTAAAGTGGGGAAAAAAAAGACGGTTTGACTCCATTTTCAGACATAATGTGTTTTTCTAGTGTACTGACATTCGCATGGATGACATTTAGCTACAAATATTATGAATAATGATAAAAATCTGTTGCGAAAGGATAATGGGTTTGTGGACGCGTTCTTAACAGGGTTGGGTAGGGTTACTTTACTGGATTACTTTCAATTACTTTTAGATTACTCCAGTACCAAATATGCTAATAAAAGACAAAAGAAACTAAATATGAATAAAATGATGACTCACAACAAGTGGTAAGCTTTAATATATAACTCTTAGCAACGAGTAAAAGAAAACATTTAACCTTGCATTTTGAATTTAGACCTGTAACAGGATCCGAACGAGATATTTCAAGTTCTCATTCTTGAGACGATCCCCCAAAAAAATGAAGACCCATAAGTACAAAAACAATCAAGATTCTTAATGGCATATTTTTAAAGGATTATAAGTGTCCATGATAATCACTGAGGGATAATCCAGATTTAAAAGGGATGGTGTTGTAATGATGGGAATTATCGACTGGGATTACAGAAGGTGTTGGGAAGACCTTTAAACTTCAGGTAGGGCTGCGACTGGCACGCAATGGCGTAAATATTTAAGTTCACTTGGTTCATGAATTGTGCATGAGAAAGCACTTGGTTCCTAGTGATTGTTTTTTCTCACCTTCAAAGCAATCGCAGTTTGAGATTTATGTCCATCAAAGTCACTTATCTATTTTTTTTCATGCTTTAAACCACGGGTGTCAAAACAGGCAGCCCGCGGGACGGGTTAGGCCCGCTAAGGGATTGAATCCGGCCCGCGGGACAAGGCTGAGGGAAGCGCAAGAGAAAAACGAGCTGCAGGTTGAAATATGCCCACTTGATGTTGCCAAAGCCAGGTGCCTCTCACAAAGATGCTGTAGTTAGATTTCTTTCTCCCTTTTTCTCTCACTGTCTATCTCTCTTTTTCTCTTTATTTGTTCTTTTCTCTCTCTCTCTGTGTCTTTTTACTTTCTTTTACTCTCTCTTCCCTTTTTCCCTTTCTCTCTCTCTCTTTTATTCCCCTTCTCACTTGTTTTCCCATTCTCTCCTTCTCTACTTTTTTCTCTCCTTTCTTTCTATTTCTCTTTTGATTTCCTTCTTTCTCTCGCTTTCCCCTCTCTCACTATTCCTCTTTTTATCTCTTTTGTTTCTCACGTTATCTCTCTCTCTTTTTTCTTCTCTCTCTCTCTTTCTCCCTTTCTCCCACCTGTCTCGTCCTGTCCGGTATCTTGCTCCAGTCTCAAGCATCCGGTATCGATCCCGCCTGTATTGTCCTGTCCAGTATCTTGCTCCAGTCTCAAGCATCCGGTATCGTTCCTGTCTGTCTCGTCCTGTCTGGTATCTTGCTACAATCTCCAGTATCCGGTATCGATCCCGCCTGTCTCGTCCTGTCCGGTATCTTGCTTCAGTCTCCAGTATCAATCCCGCCAGTCTCGTCCTGTCCAGTATCTTGCTCCAGTCTCAAGCATCCGGTATCGATCCCGTCTGTCTCGTCCTGTCCGGTATCTTGCTCCAGTCTCAAGCATCCAGTATCCATCCCGCCTGTCTCGTCCTGTCCGGTATCTTGCTCCAGTTTCCGGTATCCGGTATCGATCCCGCCTGTCTCGTCCTGTCCGGTATCTTGCTCCAGTCTCAAGCATCCGGTATCGATCCCGCCTGTCTCGTCCTGTCCGGTATCTCCCTCCAGTCTCCAGTATCCGGTATCGATCCCGTCTGTCTCGTCCTGTCCGGTATCTTGCTCCAGTCTCAAGCATCCGGTATCGATCCTGTCTGTCTTGTCCTGTCCGGTATCTTGCTCCAGTCTCAAGCATCCAGTATCCATCCCGCCTGTCTCGTCCTGTCCGGTATCTTGCTCCAGTCTCCGGTATCGATCCCGCCTGTCTCGTCCTGTCCGGTATCTTGCTCCAGTCTCAAGCATCCGGTATCGATCCCGCCTGTCTCGTCCTGTCCGGTATCTCCCTCCAGTCTCCGGTATCCGGTATCGATCCCGTCTGTCTCGTCCTGTCCGGTATCTTGCTCCAGTCTCAAGCATCCGGTATCGATCCTGTCTGTCTCGTCCTGTCCGGTATCTTGCTCCAGTCTCAAGCATCCAGTATCCATCCCGCCTGTCTCGTCCTGTCCGGTATCTTGCTCCAGTCTCCGGTATCCGGTATCGATCCCGCCTGTCTCGTCCTGTCCGGTATCTTGCTCCAGTCTCAAGCATCCAGTATCGATCCCGCCTGTCTCGTCCTGTCCGGTATCTCCCTCCAGTCTCCGGTATCCGGTATCGATCCCGTCTGTCTCGTCCTGTCCGGTATCTTGCTCCAGTCTCAAGCATCCGGTATCGATCCTGTCTGTCTCGTCCTGTCCGGTATCTTGCTCCAGTCTCAAGCATCCAGTATCCATCCCGCCTGTCTCGTCCTGTCCGGTATCTTGCTCCAGTCTCCGGTATCCGGTATCGATCCCGCCTGTCTCGTCCTGTCCGGTATCTTGCTCCAGTCTCAAGCATCCAGTATCGATCCCGCCTGTCTCGTCCTGTCCGGTATCTCCCTCCAGTCTCCGGTATCCGGTATCGATCCCGTCTGTCTCGTCCTGTCCGGTATCTTGCTCCAGTCTCAAGCATCCGGTATCGATCCTGTCTGTCTCGTCCTGTCCGGTATCTTGCTCCAGTCTCAAGCATCCAGTATCCATCCCGCCTGTCTCGTCCTGTCCGGTATCTTGCTCCAGTCTCCGGTATCCGGTATCGATCCCGCCTGTCTCGTCCTGTCCGGTATCTTGCTCCAGTCTCAAGCATCCAGTATCGATCCCGCCTGTCTCGTCCTGTCCGGTATCTCCCTCCAGTCTCCGGTATCCGGTATCGATCCCGTCTGTCTCGTCCTGTCCGGTATCTTGCTCCAGTCTCAAGCATCCGGTATCGATCCTGTCTGTCTCGTCCTGTCCGGTATCTTGCTCCAGTCTCAAGCATCCAGTATCCATCCCGCCTGTCTCGTCCTGTCCGGTATCTTGCTCCAGTCTCCGGTATCCGGTATCGATCCCGCCTGTCTCGTCCTGTCCGGTATCTTGCTCCAGTCTCAAGCATCCAGTATCGATCCCGCCTGTCTCGTCCTGTCCGGTATCTCCCTCCAGTCTCCGGTATCCGGTATCGATCCCGTCTGTCTCGTCCTGTCCGGTATCTTGCTCCAGTCTCAAGCATCCGGTATCGATCCTGTCTGTCTCGTCCTGTCCGGTATCTTGCTCCAGTCTCAAGCATCCAGTATCCATCCCGCCTGTCTCGTCCTGTCCGGTATCTTGCTCCAGTCTCCGGTATCCGGTATCGATCCCGCCTGTCTCGTCCTGTCCGGTATCTTGCTCCAGTCTCAAGCATCCAGTATCGATCCCGCCTGTCTCGTCCTGTCCGGTATCTCCCTCCAGTCTCCGGTATCCGGTATCGATCCCGTCTGTCTCGTCCTGTCCGGTATCTTGCTCCAGTCTCAAGCATCCGGTATCGATCCTGTCTGTCTCGTCCTGTCCGGTATCTTGCTCCAGTCTCAAGCATCCAGTATCCATCCCGCCTGTCTCGTCCTGTCCGGTATCTTGCTCCAGTCTCCGGTATCCGGTATCGATCCCGCCTGTCTCGTCCTGTCCGGTATCTTGCTCCAGTCTCAAGCATCCAGTATCGATCCCGCCTGTCTCGTCCTGTCCGGTATCTCCCTCCAGTCTCCGGTATCCGGTATCGATCCCGTCTGTCTCGTCCTGTCCGGTATCTTGCTCCAGTCTCAAGCATCCGGTATCGATCCTGTCTGTCTCGTCCTGTCCGGTATCTTGCTCCAGTTGGCCAAAATGATGAACACAGTGCGGCCCGCGACTCCAAATGGTTGCCCTCCCTTGGTCTAGCCCTCAAAATGTTATTGTATTTTTTTGTGTGTTTTTTTAACCTATTTTCCCGTCCGTGGTATTTCCCGAGCGGTATCAGCGTTCCGTCGATGACCCGGGACAGAACGCACTTATCCTTCTAATTAAGATGCCACACTTGAGTTAAAGCGCTGCATTAGCATTTGATGGGGAATTGATCAGGCTGTCAGGAGAGGGGGGGCTCAGATTTAGTGGGAGTTGCTAATGTTAGCTTATGTTGCAGTGGGGGGTGGGGGGTGTTTATGGTACATACTGTGCCTCGCGAAAGTATTGCCCCCCCCAATAAATTTTTGTCGTACAGCCACATGTCAGCCTTCAAATTAAAAGCTGAAAAATAAATATTATACATAAAAATATTATCTAAGAATCAACAAACATGTGTATCCCGTTCGTAAAGTGAAAGAAAATTATTTCAACATTTTATATTGTATTTACAAAAAAAAAAGAGTGTTATGAATTATTATACTGATTTCTAATGTTTGGCACGTTACTTTAAAAAAGTAATTAGTGAAGGATTTTATACATTTGACTATAAAGGATTTTATATGATTGAATACAAGTTACATTTATTGAGTGCAATGAAGATTTTCACCGAGTAGGCTATAGCTCAATGACAGGTCACGTTGTTCTAAATGCAGAATATTTTGGATAGGGAATTTTGACAATAGGACTCTGACGGAGGACGGCAGGCGATGTTTTGAGCACAAGGCCCTGATGACGTAGAAACGCTTGGTGTTGTTTTGAGTTTTCCAGATATCGCGGCGCCCAGGGGGGCTTCCTTGGCACGCCCAAGGGAGGAGTAGAGACGCCATCTTGCGGGGAGACGTGGGCCGAGAAAAAATAAGCTAGAGGACTTCAGAGAAGGCTACACATAGACTCGAGTGACACTAATTCGGCTAATTCGACCATATCCGATACAGTTCACTTAGTTAAATTGCTAATGAAATTAAATCTGCCCCCGTGTGAAAAGGTCGCCTATTCTTGTTCATTTTTTCCATCAAGAAACGAGCGCGCATTGTTCGGTGAATGTAGGTTGTGTTTGGTTAATGGAGTCAGATAACTACCGTATTTTCCGCACTATAAGGCGCACCGGGTTATAGGGCGCACCCCCAAAAAATGGTTTTTGGTCCTATTTTTGACATACATAAGACGCACCGGATTATAAGGCGCTACAATGGGAATGTCGACAAAACAGTCAGATAGTTCAGTCAAACTTCTCACCCCCTTAACATTCCCAAAGCTTGCAAGGACGCAAATACGTGTCGAGAACACGTGCGGATGCGGTGTCCGTACGATGTCACTCAAATGCGTCGTTCCATCATTCGGAAGGTTAAAGTCTTGGGATTCAAGAAATGCCATCCGTTCCTTAGTTTCTATTTTCTTTTTCGCTCGCAACTTTACTGTATATATGACAATAAATAAATAAAAAATGCTTTCTGTATGCCGTCAGCCACGTGCTATACGCATTCATCTTTTTCGGCCAATTGCAGGCTTTGTTTTGCCGTTCAAGAATGCCAGCCTGTAAATGACAAAAAGGATCCGCCTCTTGACCTCCGAATAACTTTAGCCAATAGTGATCCATTCAAATGATGATTGACACATTGGTTAGCCAATGAAACGCCGGTAAATAAATCCCAGCATACACCGCGGACTACTTGGCGTTCGTTGGAAAATCTAGTCGGCGGCTGCTTGCTTTAGTTGCAAGACTTTGCGACTTAATATTGATCCATATATAAGGCGCACTGCATTATAAGGCGCATGGCCAGCTTTTGAAAAAAATAAAGGCTTTTAGGTGCGCCTTATAGTGCGGAAAATACGGTAATTTGAACAATTAGTTAAACTGTACATTTTGATATTTAATTCCCAACATTAGTTATAGTTATTCATTACTTTTTCCGAATAGTGACTGAGTTAGTAACTGAATTACTCTATAGTAAAAGTAACAGTCAACCATTTCATCAAATAACAATAAGCAGTAAACAATATAGCCTTAGGTGAGTTCAATAAATTAAACGGAAAAAGACACAAAAGAAAAAATACAATCACAAGAGGAAAAAAGAGATAAAAGAAGAAAAAAGAATAAACTTTACATATTCGTATAAACACATTAGCATTAGAAAACACAGGAAATAAAATTAAAATATTTATAAATTTACCAAAAAAAGGATAAAATACACAACAATTTTTACCTTTTGTCACAGACCAGGAAAATCAATAAATGTATTACCGTAATTATTTATTACATGAGAAAAAACGTTTTTCATAATTCAATTTTTGTCGGGGCTAAGGAGGTCGAGCCATCGTTTTAAAGGTCTTTCTTTGATTATATCTAATTAAATATAATATCCGTTGACATATATATTTTTATATTCCAGTAAATACAATTCCTGTTCGTTTTATTGTTAACACAAATATTTTGTTATCATTTGAGCCCAGAGTTTTTTATCAATAGGTGCAACAAAAAATATTTTAAAATTCGCATTTAAATGAATTAAGTTTATCTTTATTATTATTATCATTATTGAGTAATAACATTGATTTATATTGCTCTTTTTGTAATGTCCATTTAAAGATATATTTCCTTTATTTTGTGACGGTTTGTCTTGGATAAAAATTATAAAACGTCTTAATAAATTTGTTATCTTTATAAAAACTACATATTTCCCTCTGTTTTGGAAATAATATGTAGCTTTATTATTAGTATTATTTTTCATTTTCTCATTTTATACTTAATTTTTTTGTTAATTTTCTTTATACAACATAATATATATATACCACAGTGGGAGGTGGCTAGAGTCATTTCTGACTCTTTTTGGGAGATTGATTCAGAGGAGGGGATTCCCAGCCCCTTCGCTCAACCCAACTGAGGTGTTGGGAGTCATTAGGTGACTAAACCCCCCAATTCCAACCCCTAATGCTGAACACCAAGCAGGGAGGCAACGAGTACCAATGTTTGTCTTAGGTATGACTCGGCCGAGGCTTGAACCACAACCTCCCAGTCACCGAGCTGGTGGCCTTGGGGACCACATAACATAACAACATAATAATTTGTAATATAATGCATCAAAGCAAATGAGCCGTTTGAGAGCCGGCTCTCTTTCATGAGTTGAGCTAAAAAAGCCGGTTCTCTAAAAAGAGACGGACTTTCTTTCACTACATCAAACCGCTCGCTTTGTTTGCAACGAAAAAAAACGATACCGAGATAGAGGCTACCACGGCGAATTCGTTTGACTTGATTGATTTGCCGTTTGGTGATAGTCGGTGTATACCGGATGTTACCCATAATTGACAAATTTGCGTTTTCCCGTACAGATTTTCTCGTACGTCGTACACGTCTTAAAATGCATAATAAACGTACTTTGTACGACAAAAACGTACAGGTTGACAGGTATGAAATACAGACCATCGGAAGCAAAGAAACCATAAAAATCGATACCAAATCATACAATGAAAAAATTATGCTAGCATAATGTTAATGCTAAAGTGAAACCGCCAAAACTGGAATATAGAGTAAAAAAAAGATTATTATCATTGTTAGCAATAAATTTTAATGTGAATAATCCCCAAAAAAAAAGAACAAATGACTATTAAGATGTTTTAAATCTGGATATAAGAACAATTTATGAGGACAACTTATGCTAGTCAAAATGTCTTTGAAACCGAACAGATAGAGGCTACCGCGGCGAACTCGTTTGACTTGATTGATGTGCCGTTTGGTGATAGTCGGTGTATACCGGATGGTACCCATAATTGACAAATTTGCGTTTTTCCGTATAGATTTTCTCGTACGTCGTACACGTCTTAAAATGCATAATAAACATACTTTGTACGGCAAAAACGTACAGCTTGACAGGTATGTTATTATCATCCACCAAAGTCTTTCTTAAGCGATTGAGTTTCCCATGATGCTTTGTACCGATTTACGTCTCGTAAAACGTCTCTTCTCGTCCATGGCACCAAGGATGGATACTATGCGACGTCGGGAGCACTGACGGTGTTGACTTGCTATCCATACCCAGCCCATAACGCTGCATCGCATCCAATGTTAAAATGGAGAATCAACATTGATATAACCGACTATTTTGTGTCATTTCTAACATGCACGTCGTGCGAGTCTGACCCGGCCGGCGCCGCAGAACATCTGTCAGCAGCAGATAAATATGAATGAGCGTCACATGGACTTCATGCGATCTGGCTCGCCCATGCGTGTCCACTCAGCTCACTGCACACGTTTAGCGGCGTTTAACACCTTCTCACATCTGATTTCACCGACGGCTTTGCACGCACAACGCAGTGGAAGGTGCTTCAGTTGGTTTTTGTCCAAGGGAGGAATAAAATCCTTAGAGTCCACTTTTTAAATCGACAGCATCGGGTCTCTTTTGGCCTGGAAATTGTCAGCTTCTACGCACCCTGATCTTGGCCGAGCTATTCAGTGCCTCGCACACATTACTGACCATTTCCTGTTTCTGCACTATGATGTCTATGTTTGCACCAATGCATATGCTGACTATTTTTGCACTATGATGACTTTGCACCAAATGCAATATTGCACAACCGTTACGATACCAACGTTATCACGACAACCCTGTATGTAACATCCCACATGCCGACATTTCTTGTGTAAATACCATGTAAATTATAACTATAGCCTTATCCCCCTTGTCTTATAACATTATCTTCTCTGTTCCTTTATCTTCTTGCTCATACCTCACTATGAATGTGTAAAACTGGAGTGTCATGCCCAATTTCGTTGTCACAATATGTTAGCCCATTTGTAGCAATGACAATAAAGGTATATTCTATTCTATTCTATTCTATTCTATTATGAAGAGGTCAAAAAAGACAAAACCAATACAGGAGTGCAACAGATTAAGGAGAGAGGATGCTCGAAAAATAAAACTCAATATAACGGCTAAAGTTCGTAAGCCCGTACAATCACAACCGACAACTGATTATGGCAAAGCTCTACAGTGCCTTGCTCACATTATGAAGAGGGAGGGGAGGACCGCGTGATGGAGAGCATCGTGGAGCAACCCGAGCAATATGCCCCAAAATATGTAAAACAAGATGTAGAGAAGTCTTGGCGTGAGAGGGAGAGCTTGTTAAATTATCTTCGTCAGCGTACAAAACAGAGGTCTCATTCGTCTTCAGAGAGAATTGGCTTTTTATATCCTAAGACAACACCTCCTATTACTTTCCCTCGTCCCCCTCGCGATGACGCACGTGTTTATCTCAAAATGCACGCTACCAGACAGAATGTTTTGTCCTCTTTCGATTTTCCCAATTTTCCAATTTCCAAGAACTGTTGGGGTCGGCTTGACCGCATGTTCCGCGCCAAGAAGAACTTGGCAAAGAAGAATGTTATTCCTTGGCAGCCCAAGGCGATTATTAATTCGCTGACATTTACACTAGGGAGAAACAAGCCGGGAATTTCCCGTTTTAAACTAATGCGTTCTCCTTATGTCAGCTCGACTCCAATAATCCACAACAAGAGGTACAGAGGAGACATGACCAAATTGTGCTTAACATGTCTCCAAAAGTAGTGTTGGAGTGATGGGACCTTTCAATTAATCAATCAATTGATACTTTGTCAATAAAGACTTTAGTGAGTGAGCTCGCCCAGATTACCTAAAGGTAGTGAGGACACCCAAACAAGTTGTACTACTACTTCTATAGAAAAATCAAAATTTATTCTAATTAGGACCATAAATGCTTCAAATCTTTTTAACATGTAGCTGTCATGATTACTGTTGCGGGGCACCAGAGTCCGCTTCGTTGGCGCCAACAGCGGTGGACACTGATTGGCTGCTTCCGTTTTTTTAAACCCCCGCTTTCCTGACAACACTCGTCGGATCGTTTTGTGAACCTACGCTACACGCTACGCAAACTTTTGTGACTCCTGACTCTATCTTGCCCCGTTTCCTGCCTGATACCTGTTGCTGACCTCTTTTCTGGACCCGTTTATGTTTTTGCTCCTCCGCCCCGGCCATCGACCTGTTTGTTCTCTCTGTCAACGACTACCATCGCTCGACACGGAAGTGCCACTTCCGCGTTCCTGCTATCTGCCACCCGTGACCAATGTTCCCTCTAATTTTCCAGGCGTCTGAGCATTCACACAAAGTCGGTGAGCAACGCTTGAAACAACAGTGAGCAACCATAATCCCAAGTGTGGCAAGATAATTCATTATCAAACATGTCCAAAACTTGACATCAAGTTACATTTTGCTGAGTTTCCGGCAATGCTAAATTATTTTTCTCTTTTGAATGAATTGACTCATGTTTTATTGCAAAGGTTGTACGGCCTACAAACGTCGTTTGTTCTTACAATTCTTTCACAAGATATCCATTTCTTTTTTTTCCTGATATATTTTGTCGCATAATATTTACATTTTGGGGGGCTTATTTAGTCGGTTGCAAGATACAGAACTGTACTTAGTCACATTTTGTAGTGGAAGTACAATGTTGGCAACAAGATTCACTTGATACAATTGTAAATTATTTGAATACAACACAAACTTTTTCTTCCTTTTTCCGTGGTTTTTTTCTACTTTTTTTTAATTCCTTTAAAAAAAGTATTTTTGTGTTTATTTTTTCCGAGCTGTTACTTTTTTCTTTTTGTTCTCCATTTACTTTTTTCCTACGTTTCTTTTTCTTTTTTTCTGGCTTTTTTCTAAATTTTTCCTTATTTTTCTCTTCCTTTTGTTTCTTTTTTTCCCAGCTTTTTACTACTTTTTTTTCTATTCCCCCCTTCTTTTAAGTCATTTTGTGCATAGTTTTACATTATATTTGGTCATGTTGGGATTAAAGAAGCAAAAACAACCTGAAGAGCCGTTTAGGACCCAAAAGAGCCGGTTCCTTTTAGTGAGCCGAGCCGAAGAAGCCGGTTCTCGACAAACTCTACTAACTTTACTTTTCAACTTCGTTCGACATTGACTTCAAAATACCGCATTTAGGACACAACGTCAGGGGAACCCGTGTATTTTTACCTTTTTGCACTGTAACTTAGACTTAAGTCGCTTCTTAATTAGTAATTTTGATCCCTCATTTTTGTGCGCTGGCTAGATTTTCTTGTGCGCTGAGAATGTGCGAGCAGTGCGCAATTGCGCACGCGCGCAGCTTAGAGGGAACACTGCTGGTCTGTGACACTAGCGTCAGGTGATAGAATGTAACAGCGTGACTAAAAGTACCTAATAATTAGGTTTTTGTCCTATTGGGCTGTCATACTTTTCCATTATCGATAATTATTGCCCATCCTGAGCTTTTATTGCCGCTGTATACAAGCGAGGGTCCGATCAATGGCGGCAATATATTTTTTAATGATGATGAACCAACACCAATTGATCACGTTCTTTGTTGAAATTGCAAATGATATCTGTAACAATTGAGACCCTCAAGCCCCTGCAACCCCCCCATACCCCCCCCCCCCCCCATTCATTGATTACCATGCCCGACGATCATCTACATAAAAACGAGCGTGTTCAAGGTGAATTCACGCACAAATGATTTCTGGCGACCATTTCCTTCAGAAATGATGCCACAATATCAAGGTCCATGGACGCCATTTGATGAAGGGGGGGAAGCTATTGACTAAACATCAAACCCCTGATCTGCATTTTGGGGCGGGGGGCTGGCGTTGGGGGCTGGGTAGTTGGGCTTTTGTCCTTGTCTCGGCCTCTGCAGCTCTGTCGTTATAACTCGGAATTTCTTCAGATGACCCTCACAGAAAAAAAGGACGATTGAAAAAGAAGGATACTACTGTACCGTAAATTCCGGACTATAGAGCGCACCTGATTATAAGCCGCACCCACCACATTTTAAGAGGAAAACCGTTTTTGTACTTACACAAGCCGCATCTGTATATAAGCCGCATGCGCCCACATTAATAAATGTAACACAAACACAAAATTAACCCAAACCCAACTTTAATGAAGGACATTCAGTTTCAATCGCGGGACCTAAAGTACACAGTCCAAGATTCACAGCCGACAAAATGAACGGAATATGATACCGGTACTTAAGGTTTGATGCAGACCGGCAGAGTCCGGGTCCCGTTGAAAGTAATTCAAGGAAAAAAGTGTATATTTCCAAAGGTAAGGGTGGGAAAATATATATATCCACTATTGTCCGCCGCGTCCACAAACACGTCTTACTTTTACTCCACTTCCCGTCAGCCCCCGTGGTTCTCGCCCCTTCTTTTTTATTCGCCCGTACAAAACATATCAGAATAAGTCTCTAAAGTAAATACATTACAAAAATATACAGTTGCAAATACATATTATACATGGTTACACATATTAACAAAGAAAGACGGTACACCGAGAGAGTTTTCAAAGCTTTAATAATAATAGTACTTGTGTATAATGCACATTTTTAAAATACGACTCAAAACTGATGCCCAGTGACACAATGCCAAGGCCACTCAAGTCCTCAACCCATATGAAGAGCACAAACGTACATGAGCATTTTTGTTTCTTGTTGGCACTCTTCACGGCGCGCGTAGTCGCACGTTGTCATTTGCGATGAACATGCGTACGCATCAAGCCTGCTAAGAAAAGGTTCAAGATCATGAGCCGCATTCGGCCCGACAGGATTTACCAAAAGTTAAACATGTAATGATGATACAGTCATACCTCTATAAACACTACCATACCTGTCAACCTGTACGGTTTTGCCATACAAAGTATGTTCATTATGCATTTTAAGACGTGTACGACGTACGAGAAAATCTGCAAGGTCAGGGCACCCTGGTAGAAAATGTTGTTTACAGGAATGGCGGGAACGGGACGTAAGGCTGATAAGATAATCAGCACACCCAGACGCTGGTGACACAGAAAGGCCCTGATGACGTAGAAACGCTCAGTGTTGTTTTGAGTACCTCGGACATCGGGACTCTTCTACGAGATAGCGAAGCCCAGGGGGCTTCCTTGGCGCGCTCATGGGAGGAGTCGGCACGCCATTATGCTGGGAGAAGATAGCCAATAGGAAAAAGCTAAAGGACTTCAGAGGAAGGCTTCATACAGACTCCAACGACGCTAATTCAGCCGTTTTCGATTGAGTACACTTAGTTAAATTGTTAATGGAATTAAATCTGACCCCTTGTGGAAATGTCGGCTTTCCTGTTCATCTTTTCCCTCAACAAACGAGCGCGCATAATTTGTTGGGTAAATGTAGGTTGTGTTTAGTCAACGGAGTCAGATAACTAATTCGAACAATTTGGTAAACGGTACATTTTGATATTTAACTCCCAACAATAGGCACCATTTTCGATCGGTCAGGTTTCGATAAAAAAAACTAGGAACAATACAAAGCCCGAGACTATCATAGCGCATAATAACTGTAAGCTTCTACTGACGCACAGCTAGTTCCTTCAAAGGCAGATGAGCCGAGCCGACTGCTAGCTCCCTTCAGCGCCGTCATTTCTCTTTAAACGTTCTTGACAAACTCCAGTCCCCAGAACTCTCTCGGTCGGTTGTCAACTCCGGTTCCTGTTTGTTGTCTTCTCTTCACTTCCTTTTCGCATCCATGCCAGCTCATTGATCTTGCTCAGGATTAAATGTCGGATGCCTTTCACTCGCCATTAATAATTTACGTGGCCTGAATCATCAATAATATTTCCCACCGGTCAATTGTTTGGCGTCCCTCGTTGTAGTCCGATCGGACCTGAACGCTTTTGTTTATGGTTATGTTAAGTTGTTTTAGACCAAAGACTTGACCCCGAGCTTAATCAATTCCTGTGATTAGGTAGTTTATACTTTGTTAGGCATTATGAAAGGTGCAGAGTCAGTAGTGGCAAATAAGTATGTGACTGTTCACCATCCTGTCTTTTGGGGACTCTCTTAAGGTGGCTCGGTCATCGGTAAGGATGCCCTCTAAACGCCACCCTCAGAAAGTGTACTGGGCATGTCCTGTGGAAGACCCAAGACAAACTGGACAGTCACATCTCTAGGGTGAGAGTCACTGCTCCTTTGTGTTGAGAGGAGCAAGTTGAGGTGGCGTGGGCATCTGGTAAAGAAGCAGACTGGAGGTCTCCATCAGGAGGTGTTACTGGAATTTCCCAGATAAGCCACACGGGAGATACTACATCTCTTGGCTGCTCCTCCATGTTGAGAGGAGTCAGTTAAGGTGGCTCAGGCATCTGGTAAGGATGCCTGCCAGATGTCTACCTCAGTAGGTGTTCCTGGTATGTCCTGGGTAACACCCAAGACATGCTGAGGGAATTTGTAGGTTGGGGCCCCCTTTTCTACATATTTTGATGAGTTAGTTGAGGTGGCTCGGGCATCTGGTACAGATACTGACTGGGTGTATCCCAGGACACACTAGAGACACGTCTCTAGGGTGGGAGTCGCTGCTCTTTAGTGTTTAGAGGAGCCAGTTTAGGTGGCTCAGCTATTTGGTGCGGACTCTTGGACACCATGCTCCAGAGGTGTTCCAAGCCTTTTTCTGGGGAAGCCCCAGAACACGCTGGAAAGACTAAGTCTTTAGGTTGGAAGCCTCTTTCTCTGTGTTTAGAGGAGTCAGTTGAGGTGGCTCAGGCATCTGGTAAGGTACGCCCGAATGCTTACTTAGAAGTGGTTCCTGGTATTTCTCAAAGAAGCCCGGGGACACGCTGGAGAGACTACTTCTCTGGGATAGAAGCAACTGTTCCTATGTTTTGAGATTAGTCATCCGAGGTGGCTCGGGCATCTGGTAAGGATGCTGATTAGATACCTTCCCCAGAGACTGTTCACGGGGGAAGACCTCTAGGGTTGGAACCACTGCTCTTCTATGTTGAGAGGACCCAGTTGAAGCTAGGCTGTCCTGGGAAAGCCTTTGGATCCAGTCGGATGAGGTTAACAAAGTGGCTGGGGATCAGGAGGTAAGGATGCCTTTTGGATGCCTCTTTTGTAAGTAAGGGCATTGTCCAAAGACAGGAGGCCCCAATGACAACAGAGGACACACTAGACTGTCTTAAGAACACACTGAGATCCTATTAGATGTGCTGGACGAAGTGGCTCGGTACAGAAAGACCTGGGCCTCCCTGCTGGGGCTGCTGCCCCTGCAACTTAACCCTACATAATCTTAAGAGAATGCATGTATGTTTGGGTTCTAAATTATAAATGCGATCACAGTCAACCTTGGTCTTTAAAGGCGCTAATAACTCAAGTCCTGTCAATCATCTTGTCAAAAATAAAGGAGGACTTGTCATGATGCGGTCTCTTTATGAGAAAAAAAATCGCCTCCTAATGCACGTGTAAAAGTATCCAACAGAGGGATGCCAAATTGAAGTGCTCGAGTGAAATCGGTGAGTAATTGGCCCTTTCATGCGTAAAGTGCTCATTGATATTTGCTTGTTGACTACGGTGGTTGCTGACTTGGACGTTTTTAGACCTGACTTAATCTATCCATCCATCTGCATCACTTATCCTCAGTAGGGTTCCGGGGGTGCTGGAGCCCATCCCAGCTATCTTCAGACAGTAGGCAGGGGACACCCTAAACTGGTTGCCAGCCAATCGCAGGGCACACAGAGACAATTCACCAGCTCATTCATACCTAGGGACATTTTGGACCCTCCAATTGAATGAAATAATGAAAGCTTTATTTAAACATCAAAATAAAAACCGAACAAAAACAATAACTCAACAACAAATAATGGTACATAATATGTTCGAAAAGGGGTAGTAAGAAGCAGAAGCTTATATTCCCTACCCCTTCATCTTTCCCACCAAATACAGCAACGATATAACAACAATTGTAATGATATTAATAATAACAGTTATGATATAAGAATAGCAACAATACTGCTTGCTTGCTTGGGGTTGTCCATCGATTCGATGATGACCATCTTCTTTTATTTGTGAGTCTGCTGATGTTTGAACAGTCCGATCCTGGATTGTGGTCGGAGACTCAGGTAAAAGAGGATACCTGCGCAATGATGGTTTTTAAAGTGGCGTAAGGGGTGCGCTTTCCCCAACGCCACTATCTTGATTGTAAAGAAGATGGTTCCAGTGGCAAGGGAGACCCTAGACGACTGGCATCTTCCTACAACTGCAGGCGGCTAACGGGATCCAGGTCTGTAGGAAACCGCCTCAAAGCGTGCCGCCACCAGCTTTTGGGATCACTCTTAGTCTGGACTCTACCCTTCGACCTGTTCGGCTTGGGTAACCCTACCAGGAGTACGAGACTCCCGCCGACATAGCTCTAGGGGTCATGGAGACGCGCAAAGTGCCCCACCACGATAAGGTGGTGATCCGTCGGGACACAGCAACAATAACACAAAGTTAACTAGCTACCCCACTCTCCTCATCCCTGTATTCCGCCAGTAATGTTTTTTTGTATTTGAATTTGAACAAGTGAATACTTGGACATTGTTTGATCTTATTTTGTAAGTTGTTCCAAAGTTTGACTCCACACACAGACACACACATACTTTTCCTGGTGGTTCTCACCTTTGGGATTATGAATTCACGACAGCCCCTTAAATTATAATTTCCCTTTTTCCGAATGAATGATTTAATAATCAAATTAACTTACTATGCATGCTTTTTGGCATGGAGCCGTAGAGGATGACAGGTATGGATTCCTCCTAGACATTTATTTCAAATTAGGCTTTTTTTAACTACAAGGAAGTATTAAATAATACACACTGTACCTTTAAAAAAAAGAAAAGATTTGGTGAAAACGAGCTTTAGAGAAGGCAGCACGGCGGCGCAGTGGTTAGCGCTTGTGCAGCACAGCTCCAGACTTCCTGTGCGGAGTTTGTATATTCTCCCCGTGCTTGCGTGGGTTTCCTCCGGGCACTCCGGTTTCCTCCCACGTTCCAAAAACATGCATTTCAGGTGAATTGGCTGGTCCTAATTGTCCCTAGGTGAGAATGAGCGAATGAGTTGTCTGTCCCTGTGTGCCCTGCGATTGGCTGGCAACCAGTTCAGGGTGTCCCCTGCCCACTGCCCGGAGATGGCTGGGATGGGCTGCAGCCCCCCCGCGACCCTAATGAGGATAAGCGGTACGGCTAATGAGAGATGAGCTTTAGAGAATTATCAATGTACAGTGAAAGTTATTGATGACCAGGGTTGGGTAGGGTTACTTTAACTTGATTACTTTCAATGACTTTTGGATGACTCCAATACCAAATACGCTAATAAAAGACAAAAGAAACTAAATATGAATAAAATGATGACTCACAACACGTGGTAAGCTTTCTCTCCTGGCTTTGATCTCTTTGATCTCCGGCAAAACGAACATAAAATTCGACGGAAACAAAATGAAAATGAATCCAAACAGCTTGCCAACATCATTTTTGCCGTTCCATGTATTCCGTTACCCCCCAAGCCTGCACAAATTGTCATTTTATTCATATTTAATTTCTTTTGTCTTTTATTAGCATATTTGGTATTGGAGTAATCCAAAAGTAACTGCAAGTAATCAAGTTAAAGTAACCCTACCCAACCCTGTTGATGACATTCCTGTGCTTGTGTTTGGAAAGGAGAAGTGTCGATCAGGGATATCTAACACCTAATGGGGGGGGCAGATGGGTGGTGGTGAAGGGAGTGGGACCTCACCTGGCAGTTTTGACTTCCTTTCCTTATCGACACCTGCTTCCGATTGCAGGAAGAAGCGAGCAAAGCGCATCAATTATGAAAGAGTGACGGATGGACGCATGCCTTCCCGTCTTTGTTCACACGGGGACTGGATTATGACACCAAAGTGGGCGTGGCTTGCCTCCGCCCCTGATATTTTCATCTTTTCGGAGCAGAAGAGGACAAGCCAGTATGAATAAAACAAGCGTCGTGAAGGAAAAAAAGGTTTGATCTATAATTGATCGTCGACAGGGAAACAAAAAGCCGGTGTGATGCTGATAACAAGCGCGTGACCGCACATTTGCCGCGCCTTCCTCCCATTGATGCCCCCCCCCTTCTCTTTTTAATGACTGGCAGAATGCGGTTTCTTTTAAATAAAGGCAGGCATGGGGGAGGAAACTTCAAGCATTCGTGCTAAAGTGCTTAGTTAGCATTCGGAGGTCGCAAGAAATGGAAATAAACAAACAAGAAAACTCACAAATTGCTGCACAATCAGATTGACTTCCTGGAAGAAAACAAAGGAAGATTTTTTTGTTTTTTTTTCGGATGGCTTTTTTTTTCTTTTTAAAATTGATGTTGGAAAATGTTTTTTGTCCATCTTCGCTCTTTTTTTCGTTCTTTGTGTTGGGAATTAATGTCAAAATGTACCGTTTACCAAATTGTTTGAATTAGTTATCGGACTCCATTAACCAAACACAGCCTACATTCACCCAACAATGTATGCGCACTTTAGGGCGGCAGTAGCTCAGGAGGTAGAGCGCTTGTCTTGGTATCAAGGGATCCCAGTTCGAATCCCGGCTCGTCCATGTTACATGTGGAAGTGTCCTTGGGTAAGACACTGAACCCCCAATACCCCCAATAAGCAGGTTAGCACCTTACATGGCTGCTATTGGGAAATGTGGAGCACATTGTAAAGCGCTTTGGGAAGTCATTGACTTGAAAAGCGCTATATAAATGCAGATCAGATCATTTCATTTCATCTGCATTTATATAAGCGCTTTTCAAGTCAATGACTTCCCAAAGCGCTTTACATTGTGTTTCACATTTCCCAATAGCAGCCGTGATCTGTGCAGCCATGTAAGGCGCTAACCGGCTTATTGGGGGTATTGGGGGTTCAGTGTCTTACCCAAGGACACTTCGACATGTAACACGGACAAGCCGGGATTCGAACTGGGATCCCTTAATCCTAAAACGATCGCTCTACCTCCTGAGCTACTGCCGCCCCAGATCATTTCATTTCATATCAGGAAAGCCGACATTTTCACACGGGGGCAGATCTAATTTCATTAACGATTCAAATAAGTGTACTCCATCGAAAACGGCCGAATTAGTGTCGTTGGAGTCTCCTGGAGTCTCTTCTGAAGTCCTTTAGCCTTCTCCATCATCTCCCCGCATAATGGAATGCCGACTCCTCCCATGGGCGTGCCAAGGAAGCCCCCCCCTGGGCTTCACCATCTCGTCGAAGAGCGTCGCGATGTCTGGAATACTCAGAACAACACCGAGCGTTTCTACGTCATGAGGGCTTTTTTGCGTCTGAATGTGCTGATTATCTTATCAGCCTTACGTTCCGTTCCCGCCGTTCCTGTAAACAACATTTTCCACCTGGGTGCCCTGACCTCGCACCACAGCCCAGCCAGTGAATATTTTTTGCATTAAATGTAATTTGTATTCAATCGTATAAAATCCTTTATAGTCAAATGTATAAAATCCCTCACTTGTCTAGTGCTCTCGTTCTGTTTTCTTTCCTTTCATTCCATTTTCCTCCTTTCCGGTCTCTTTTAACCGTTCTTCTTTCTATTCAATCTTCCTCTCTTCTTTCCTTGTCTCTTTTAGCTTCCTTTACTTACTTCTTCCGGCCTTGCTTACATTTGTCAATACGTCCTTCCTGGCTCTTTTAGTTATATCTTCCTTTATTTCTTCTTATCTCCCTTTCATCCTTTCTTCCTCCCTTCTCCCTTTTATTTGTTCTTCCCTTCAGCCTTCCATCCTCCTTGCCTTGATTCTTTTTCCTTTTATCCTTTATTCTTCTCCTCCCCTTCTTTCCTTCCTTCATTCCTCCCTCCCTATCCCCCATTGCCCCCCTACCTCCTTCTTTCCGTCTTTCTGTCCTTCCTTCCTAACTTCCTTTCTTCTTGCCTTCCTTCAGATCTACCCCCTTGCCTCCCCCTATTCCCTTCCTTCTGTCGTTCCTTCCTTCATCCCCATCTCCCTCCTTGCCTCTCCCTACCTCCTCCCTTCCATCCTTCTGTCCTTTCTTCCTAACTTCCTTCCTTCCTATCTTCTTTACCTCCTTCCTTCCTCTATATCTCCCTCCTTGCCTTCCTCCCTACCTTCTCCCTCCTACTTTCCTTCCTTCCTTCCTTCTTTCGTCCCTATCCCCTCCTTGCCTCCCACCCTACTTCCTTCCTTTGGTGCTTCCTTCCTTCCTTCCTTCCTCCATCAATCCTTCCTTCCTTCTTTTTTCACTCCCTTACCCTTTTTTCTTTCTCTTTTATTCCTTTCTATTTTTCTTTCATTCCTTCCTTCTTTCTTTTCCTCCTTCCTTCCTCTTTCCAATGTCCCAAAGGGAGTCCAACAGTTCCTTCCTTCCTTTCTTCTTTACTTCTTTTCCTCCTTCCTTCCTCTATATCTCCCTCCTAGCCTTCCTCCCTACCTTCTCCCTCCTACCTTCCTTCCTTCCTTCCTTCTTTCCTCCCTATCCCCTCCCACCCTACTTCCTTCCTTTGGTGCTTCCTTCCTTCCTTCATTACTTAGTTCCTTCCTTCCTTCCTTCATTGTTTCCTTCCTTCCTTTTTCACTCCCTTACCCTTTCTTTCTTTCTTTCTTTCTCTTTTATTCCTTTCTATTTTTCTTTCATTCCCCCCTTCTTTCTTTTCCTCCTTCCTTCCTCTTTTCAATGTCCCAAAGGGAGTCCAACAAGCTCAGGTTGGTGTTAATACTCACCAGAGAAAAATTAAAGTAGAACGACAAGAACCAGCGAGAATTCCCAAGAAAGTGAAGACAATTCATGTTAATTTAAATATGACACATTTACATAGCAGGTAAAAATACCAGAAAGTGAGAAGATCGGCATAAGAAATAGTTGTGAAAATGGAGCTCCCATGTGCTTTCACCAGTTGACTCTCTTCATTTATCTGTAACATTTTACCGCCAAGAATCAGAACTGTTTTACAGCTAGTACAAAAAAAGAATACATATGTAGTGTTCACTCCTCCTTGATCTGCTACCTTATCGTGGTGGAGGAGTTTGTGTGTCCCAATGATCCTAGGAGCTATGTTGTCGGGGGCTTTAAGCCCCTGGTAGGGTCACCCATGGCAAACAGGTCCTAGGTGAGTGGCCAGACAAAACGCAGATCAGAAGACCCCTAATGATGAGAGAAAACTTTGGTCCTCGATTTCCCTCGCCCGGACGCGGGTTACCGGGGCCCCCTTCTGGAGCCAGGCCTGGAAGTGGGGTCCGCTGGCGAGCGCCTGGTGGCCGGACCCTTACCCACGGGGCCCGGCCGGGCACAGCCCGAAGGGACGACGTGGGACCCTCTTCCCATGGGCTCACCACCTGTAGGAGGGGCCAAAGGGGTCGGGTGCGCAGAGAGCTGGGTAGCAGCCAAGGGAGGGGTCCTTGGCGCGACGATCCCCGGCTACAGAAACTGGCTTTTGGGACATGGAACGTTACCTCTCTGGCAGGGAAGGAGCCCGAGTTCGTGCGTGAGGTTGAGAAATTCCGACTAGATATAGTCGGACTCACCTCTACGCACGGCTTGGGCTCTGGTACCAGTCCTCTCGAGAGGGGTTGGACTCTCTTCCACTCTGGAGTTGCCCGTGGTGAGAGGCGCAGAGCCGGTGTGGGGATATTAATTGCTCCACGGCTCGGCGCCTGTACTTTGGGGTTCACCCCGGTAGACGAGAGGGTAGCCTCCCTCCGCCTTCGGGTGGGGGGACGGGTCCTGACTGTTGTTTGTGCTTATGCACCAAATAGCAGTTCGGAGTACCCACCCTTCTTGGGGTCCTTAGAGGGTGTGCTTGAGAGCGCGCCCCCTGGGGACTCCCTCGTACTGCTGGGAGACTTCAACGCTCACGTGGGCAATGACAGTGAGACCTGGAAGGGCGTGATTGGGAAGAACGGCCCCCCTGACCTGAACCCGAGTGGTGTTTCGTTATTGGACTTCTGTGCTCGTCATGGTCTGTCCATAATGAACACCATTTTCAGACATAAGGGTGTCCATATGTGAACTTGGCACCAGGACACCCTAGGCCGTAGTTCGATGATCGACTTTGTCATCGTTTCGTCGGACCTGCGGCCGCATATTCTGGACACTCGGGTGAAGAGAGGGGCGGAGCTGTCAACTGATCACCACCTGGTGGTGAGTTGGCTTCGATGGTGGGGGAAGATGCCGGCCCGACCCGGCAGACCCAAGCGTGTTGTGAGGGTCTGTTGGGAACGGCTGGCAGAATCTCCTGTCAGAAGAAGTTTCAATTCACACCTCCGGCAGAACTTCGCCCATGTCCCGAGGGAGGCGGGGGACATTGAGTCCGAGTGGACCATGTTCCGCGCCTCCATTGTCGAGGCGGCTGATCGGAGCTGTGGCCGCAAGGTTGTCGGTGCCTGCCGCGGTGGCAACCCTCAGACCCGTTGGTGGTCACCGGCGGTGAGGGATGCCGTCAAGCTGAAGAAGGAGTCTTATCGGGCCTTCCTGGCCTGTGGGACTCTGGAAGCAGCTGGCAGGTATCGGCTGGCCAAGCGGAATGCGGCTTTGGCGGTTGCCGAGGCAAAAACTCGGGCATGGGAGGAGTTTGGCGAGGCCATGGAAGCCGACTTCCGAACGGCTTCGAGGAAATTCTGGTCCACCATCCGACGTCTTAGGGGGAGGAAGCGGTGTGCCATCGACACTGTGTATAGTGCCGATGGGGCGCTGCTGACCTCGACCCGGGACGTTGTGAATCGGTGGGCGGAGTACTTCGAAGACCTCCTCAATTCCACCGGCACGTCTTCCTCTGGGGAAGCAGAGCCTGAGGACTCTGGGTTGGGCTCTCGTATCACTGGGGTTGAAGTCACCGAGGTTGTCAAAAAACTCCTTGGTGGCAGGGCCCCGGGGGTCGATGAGATCCGCCCAGACTTCATTAAGGCTCTGGATGTTGTGGGCGTGTCATGGTTGACGCGCCTCTGCAACATCGCGTGGACATCGGGGATAGTGCCTCTGGACTGGCAGACTGGGGTGGTGGTTCCCGTCTTTAAGAAGGGGGACCGGAGAGTGTGTTCCAACTACAGGGGAATCACACTTCTCAGCCTCCCTGGTAAGGTCTATTCAGGGGTACTGGAGAGGAGGGTCCGCCAGGAAGTCGAATCTCGGATTCAGGAGGAACAGTGTGGTTTTCGTCCTGGCCGTGGAACACTGGACCAGCTCTATACACTCTTCAGGGTCTTTGAGGGTGCATGGGAGTTTGCCTGTCCGGTCTACATGTGTTTTGTGGACTTGGAGAAGGCATTCGACCGTGTTCCTCGGGAGGCCCTGTGGGGGGTGCTTCGGGAGTATGGGGTACCGCACAGTCTTATCCGGGCTGTGCGGTCCCTGTATGCCCGGTGCCAGAGTCTGGTCCGCATTGCCGGCAATAAGTCGGATTCGTTCCCGGTGAGGGTTGGGCTCCGCCAGGGCTGCCCTTTGTCACCGATTCTGTTCATAACTTTTATGGACAGAATTTCTAGGCGCAGCCTTGGCGGGGATGGAGTCCGGTTTGGGGGCCTCAGCATTGCGTCACTGCTTTTTGCAGATGACATGGTGCTGTTGGCTTCCTCAGCCCGTGATCTTCAGCTCTCGCTGGAGCGATTCGCAACCGAGTGTGAAGCGGCCGGGATGGGGATCAGCACCTCCAAGTCCGAGACCATGGTTCTCAGTCGGAAAAGGGTGGTATGCTCCCTCCGTGTCGGGGAGGAGGTCTTGCCCCAAGTGGAGGAGTTCAAGTATCTTGGGGTCTTGTTCACGAGTGAGGGTAAGATGGAACGGGAGATCGACAGACGGGTCGGTGCAGCGTCTGCCGTCATTCGGACCCTGTACCGGTCTGTCGTGGTGAAGAGGGAGCTGAGCCGAAAGGCAAAGCTCTCGATCTACCAGTCGATCTACGTTCCTACCCTCACCTATGGTCATGAACTTTGGGTCATGACCGAAAGAACTCGATCCCGGATACAAGCGGCCGAAATGAGTTTCCTCCGCAGGGTGGCTGGGTTCTCCCTTAGAGATAGGGTGAGAAGCTCAGTCATCCGGGAGGGACTCGGAGTAGAGCCACTGCTCCTCCGCGTTGAGAGGAGCCAGTTGAGGTGGCTCGGGCATCTAATAAGGATGCCTCCTGGACGCCTCCCTCGGGAGGTGTTCCGGGCATATCCCACCGGCAGGAGGCCCCGGGGGCGGCCCAGGACGCGTTGGAGAGACTATGTCTCTCGGCTGGCTTGGGAACGCCTCGGGGTCCCGTCGGATGAGCTGGAGGAAGTGGCTGGGGATAGGGACGTCTGGGCTTCCCTTTTAACGCTGCTGCCCCCGCGACCCGACCTCGGATAAGCGGAAGACAATGGATGGATGGATGGATGTAGTGTTCATTTTACTTGTGAAAAGTGATGGGTCCCGGGGACTCGCATGCTGAAAAATCTATGGGTCCCTAAAATTTAGTGTTATCCAGGTTGAAATTGTAAATCGGCGACAAATATATAATATAAATCTATATATTCATTCCGTTTTAATCATCACAGTTTATTGGTAATACAAATCAGTTATCACTTCAAGATTTTTCAGTTCACAACAATATTGTGCATTATACAAAATAATATTGCTGAAATCATTATATGAATCTATATTTTCATTCAGTTTTAATCATCACAGTTAATTGATAATACAAAGCAATTATCACTTCAGATTTTTCACTTCACAAAAATATTGTACCTTATACAAAATAATATCGCTGAAATATTAGTCTATATATTCATGCAGTTTTAATCATCACAGTTACAGTGGAACCTCGGTTCTCGACCATAATCAGTTCCAGAACCCTGTTCGAAAATCGATTTGTTCGATCACCGAAATCATTTTTCTCATTAAAAATAATGTAAACCGTTTTAATCCGTTCCAACAACCTGAATGTTTACCCTGAATGTTTAACGGAAACATAAAGCTAACCCAGGCTAATCGTACGTCCGCGTTACCGTAGTCTTCCGTACGAAAGATTACGCTAACATGAACGTGTAAAAATTTTAAAAAAGGATAAAGAAAAGAATTATGGATAGGATTTCTTACCTTTGTGGTGGTCAGCAGAAGGCGCAGGTGGACGACCTTTGCTTGCTTATAGCACTCACTCCCTTAGCCACATCACTAGATTTCACAGCCTCCTTATTCTTTAGTATCGTACTGATCGTAGATTTAGCCATGCTGTATTCCCTAGCAAGATCAGACACTCGCACACCTCCTTCATATTTTGCTATTATTTCTTTCTTAAATACAATAGTTGTACGCACTACTTTTTTTTTCACCTGTGGCAACTTTGCCGCTTGCACTGACTTTCTTCGGAGGCAAAATAAGGGGCTAAAACACCCGAACGCCGCTCAGCATCGCACCCTAGCGTACACACTCACGCATTACCGGCGTTCGAACTCCGATTTTTTTGACCGAACAGCGAAGCAAGAATTTCTCGAAATCTTTGGTCGGACTCAGATTTGTTCGAACTGAGAGGCGTTCGAAAACCGAAATTCCACTGTAATTGGTGATACAAAGCTATGTATCACTATGTTATCACTTCAGATTTTCTAATTCATATATTCTTCGTGGTTTGCTGTCCCGCCACAGTTGTAATGCCTTCTCAAGGTCCAATCCATTATCATCCTCCTCATAGCGTAACCAGGAGTATAATTTTGTCCATTTTCGCAGAAAAGTCCTTTTCTTGCTAGTATTCTTTTGTTTATTTTCTTTCGTCGAATCGTTGGCTTCAACACACGTGTTTTCCTTGCCTTCGCGATCTTCCGAAGAATTTCTCCGCCGTTTTTTCGTGCCGGAATTATTGCCGTTGTTATCACTTTCTGCATTAAGTTTCGACTTATTACTGACACTGAAGAAATTACCAATTTTGAGTTGATTTTCACCTTAAACTGATTAAAGGGATAACCACACACCAGTCTTTTTTAATTTTCTCCTTTTATACTTCCTTTTTTTCTTAATTTCTTTATACAACATAATAATTCGTAATATAATGTATTAAAGCAAGTGAGCCGTTTGAGAGCCGGCTCTCTTTAATGAGTTGAAAAAAGCCGGTTCTCTAAAAAGAGACGGATTTCCTTTCACTACACAACTACCACAGAATGATGCATGATGGGAAATCCCCAGGCGGCAGACGCATGCGCACAGTAGCATCAAACCGTTTGCTTCGTTTGCAATGAAAAAAAGGATACAGAGATAGAGGCTACCGCGGCGAACTCGTTTGACTTGATTGATTTGTTGTTTGGCGATAGTCGGTGTATACCGGATGGTACCCATCGTTGACAAATTTGCGTTTTTCCGTGCAGATTTTCTGGTACGTCGTACACGTCTTAAAATGCATAATACACGTACTTTGTACGGCAAAAACGTACAGGTTAAAAAAAACATTTAGTTTTACACCGTAATGTAAAAACGTCATAAGGCGAGGTTGCCCTATCCCCGGGGTCTACATTAATCGAGGAACCTTTTCTGCACCAGGCCAACTTGCTCCGAATCAATTAAATCTTTTCGCAAGTGGAAATCGAATCACTTTAGTTTGTTTTTACACAAAGGTCCGCGTTTCCTTGTGCGCTATTCCCTGCCGTCTTGCTAGCGGCCCACAGGGACTATTTGCCTTCCCTATAAAGCCCTGGAGCAAAATCAAACTAATTGTACCAAAGGGAAACCGATGATTGCCCCCTCCCTGCTGTTTTTATGAGCTCCAGATCAACGGCGTTCCTCATTTGAGGACATTGATGCCCATTTTCCAGTTTATCTGTATTATGAGCGCTTAAATTACGGCGCTGTCTAATTACCCGTATCGTTAAAATGTAAATCGGACGGTAGACCAGATAACGCGGACCGGCTCGCGTTTTACGGCTCAAGCCTGGCGCAGCTGATACGTACCAAACAGCGCAGACGGCTATTTTGGGCTTTATTCGGCTGGCATTTTCCTTCCGCCTTCTTCCACGTTTTAATTGCACACTAGAATGTTTTGATAGCATATGCATCAAATGCGACATTAGCGTGAGAATTTTATTCGCTCGTCAATCAAAAACGGTAGAATTCGCGGCAACTTTTAATCACGTTGTGATAAAAAAAAAGGGTGCTTGCTTTTTTAGAGAAAACTGGATAGTTTTGACGATATGTCGGAGTACAAAAGTACAAAAATAAAAAAATGACATTATATATATATATATTTATATAAATTTATATATATATATATATATTTATATATATATATATACCACAGCCATATCCCCCTAGTGGGAGCTGGCTAGAGTCATTTCTGACTCTTTTTGGGAGATTGATTCAGAGGAGGGGGTTCCCAGCCCCCTCGCTCAACCCAACTGAGGTGTTGGGAGTCATTAGGTGACCAAACCCCCTAATTCCAACCCCTAATGCTGAACGCCAAGCAGGGAGGCAACGGGTACCAATGTTTTAAGTCTTAGGTATGACTCGGCCGAGGCTTGAACCACAACCTCCCAGTCTCGGGGCGGGCGCCATACCCCCAAGGCCACCGAGCTGGTGACATAATACAAACACAAAATAAATTAATTACTGTATAGCGGAGGATTGAAATCTTTTCTGTCCCTTTAACTTTATATTAAAGCAGGGGCCTCAAACTTTAATCCTGGGGTCATCGAATCGGCTGCAGTTTTTGTCTCGCTCCGTACTCACGACTATGAGATCAGTTTAGATTCCTGCTCTACTAGAATTTTTGGTATTTCATCTTGAACAGTGAAGGACTTTATACATTTGACTATAAAGGATTTTATACATTTGACTATTAAGGATTTTATACGATTGACTCATAATGCGCAGCACGGCGGCGCAGTGGTTAGCGCTTGTGCGGCACAGTTCATGTCATGGGAACCTGTCGTGGGTTCAAATCCAGCTCCAGACATCCTGTGCGGAGTTTGTATGTTCTCCCCGTGCTTGCGTGGGTTTCCTCCGGGCACTCCGGTTTCTTCCCACGTTCCAAAAACATGCATTTCAGGTGAATTGGCCGGTCCAAATTGTCCCTAGGTGTGAATGAGCGAATGAGTTGTCTGTCCCTGTGTGCCCTGCGATTGGCTGGCAACCAGTTCAGGGTGTCCCCTGCCCACTGCCCGGAGATGGCTGGGATGGGCTCCAGCCCCCCCGCGACCCTAATAAGGATAAGCGGTACGGCTGATGAGATGAGATGAGATGAGATGAGACTCATAATGCAATGAAGATTTTCACTGAGTAGGCTTTAGTTCAATGACAGGTCAGGCCGTTCCAAATGCAGAATATTTTGTCTAGTTCTGCTGATAACAGGACTCTGACGGAGGACGCGTTGTTTTGAGGAACCACAGACATCACGACGCTCGTCTCTGAGATTGTGAAGCCCACGTTGGGCTTCCTTGGCACGCCTGTGGGAGGAGCCGGCACGCCATTGTGCGGAGAGAAGATGGCCAATAAGAAGAGAGCTAAAGGACTTCAGAAGAAGGCTTCCCAGAGACTCCAACGACACTAATTCGGCCGTTTTCGATGGAGTACACTTATTTAAATTGTTGATGAAATCAAATCTGCCTCTGTGTGGAAATGTCGGCTTTCCTGTTCATCTTTTTCATCAAGAAATGAGCGTGCATAAATTGTTGGGTGAATATAGGTTGTGTTTGGTTATTAGAGTCAAATAACTAATTCAAACAATTTGGTAAACGGTACATTTTGATGTTTAACTCCCAACAACAGCTTGAAAAGTTTCTAGTAAGTAGCTCGGACAACTGACAAGGTAAGTGCCGCCACAATTGGTTAACGTTGCACCGTCGGCTGCTAAAACGTCGACCGCTAAGACACTGCTCGGCTTCTGACTGCTCAAAAATAAGTATGCGTTGTTGTAAAGGTTGTTCCCGCTAGTGTAGGCAGGTAGCCATACCAGGGGGACACGTCCATGAACTATAGTAGTTTAAAAGGAAAATGTTGGGTGCCGCGGACACAACTGCTAGCGTGGGTTGTAGCAAATGGCCAGCCATCCGCGGTGAGCCAATCGAGACGAATAACCATTTAAGCCCCTTAGCTAGTTCCACTTCACCCCGGTCTACTGGCTCCCGCACCCTAGGTATAGGAGACTCCATCACCCGTAACATAAAGCTTAGCACCCCAGCCATGATTATGTGTATTTTATGAATAGAATAGAATTTACTTTTATTGTCATTCTTTGTAACAATGCACACAGAACGAAATGTCGATACACCTGACCCGTACAGTTAATCTGTAGCGAGCCGATGCAGCCGCAGCCAAGCAGGGCGCAGCCATTTTAGTCATTAGGTGACCAAAGCCCCTAATTCCAACCCTTAATGCTGAGCGCCAAACAGGGAGGCAATAAGTACCAATGTTGGAAGTCTTTGGTATGACTCGGCCGAGGCTTGAACCAACGACCTCCCAGTCTTAGGGCGGGCGCCCTACCTCTAAGGCCACCGAGCTGGTAAACAAGCGTCATGTTGGAAAATTGTGAACAGGTAGAAGACAAAGTGCGACTCTCTTTTGAATGGGCCAGAGCACCTGATATTGGGGCTAACTTAAGGGAGCTGACATGCAAACCTAGACACCAGGACAGGGCTAGGTACACCGATATGGTCATCCACGTCAACTCCCGCCAGAAAGATGAGTTAGCATCAAGTAATTGTCTGGCCCCTTGCCTGTGAGAGAATGATGAGAGGGTTAGCACAATAGTCTCGCTCAACCTGTGGCTGGCTAGTTTCTGTACCCAGCAGTGATTTAGGTTTGGCCTCACTGACCACCTGTGTAAGACTATCAAGGAACAAATCACTAAAACTGGGCCTCTTTCTTGAGCTGACTTTGCCTCCTGAGGTGGGACGGCCTTTACCTTAACTGGAAAGGCGCCCTTGCTCTTTCTAGAAATATAGATTACTGTTTAAGTCTTCAATGACAGGGTACACTAGTTTAGGCCAGGTCACAGGTGATTATCGAGCCTGTAGCCACGGGTGTGGAGTCTGCAATGCTAGAGCTAACTAGCATTATGCAAAGATTCATACAATTCACATAGTTTTTGTAGTTTAGAGCGTTCCATTGCCTGCACCACATAGCCTGATCTATTTTTTTCCATAGCATCGTCTTCGGTGCTCCTAACCTCTGATTCTCCCTTGGTAGGTTGTGATCACAAGCCTAACCTGATTGGTCTGTGTGAAACCTGGTTGAGACCGGATGAGTTTTTACCGTTAAATGAGGCTTCTCCTCAAGACTATGTGAGCTCTTTGAAGAAGGGTGGCGGAGTTGCGCTAATTTCTGAAAAATATACTCAAACTTATTCCCCGTACCTCTAATAATTATAAGGCGTTTGAGGCTTCTGTTATGCATTACTTCTTAATGTCAATTTATGTAGTAACTATTTATTGCGCATCAGGACCATACTCATTTTTCTTGGATGAATTCTCTGAACTGTTGTCTGACCTAGTAATATAATCCAATGTTAGCTAACCTGCCCTGGCTTCCGATCCATTTAATATGTGACTTTCAGGTTTTCTTACTAACGCCGCCCTCTTATCTCAGATTTAATTTCCCTTTATGTTCCTGCACGGAGCCTATGTTTTGAAAATGCTAGTATACTATTGACTCCAAGAGACAAGAAAAAATCTGCAAGCTCGAGAGTGTTGTCCATCCGGGCCCCAGTGCTGTGAAATGCTCTGCCAACGGAGATAAGATCTGCTGCCTCAGTGGAAGTTTTTAAATGTAGACTTAAGACACACTTTTATTCTAACGCTTATGATTGATGCTGATTTCCATCTTTAAATTTCCTGTCCTTTCCGGCTGCCTTGTTGGTGGTAAAATGAGGTAAAGGGACATATCAAGATGAGTCAGCGGACCAGCACCTGGACCTAAAGCATGTCAACCTCTACATGGACCAGCCGGGTAAGATGGGAACCTGAGTTGTTGCTGTCATGGACTTTTTGGATAATTTTACATATTATGTATTTTTTTTTAATTGATGTTTATTATGTTTTGTGAAGGCAGCACGGCGGCGCAGTGGTTAGCGCGTGTGCGGCACAGTTCATGTCATGGGAACCTCCTGTGTGGGTTCAAATCCAGCTCCAGACTTCCCGTGCGGAGTTTGTATGTTCCCCCCGTGCTTGCGTGGGTTTCCTCCGGGCACTCCGGTTTCCTCCCACATTCCAAAAACGCGCATTTCAGATGAATTTCAGGTGAATTGGCCGGTCCAAAATGTCCCTAGGTGTGAACGAGCGAGTGAGTTGTCTGTCCCTGTGTGCCCTGCGATTGGCTTGCAACCGGTTCAGGGTGTCCCCTGCCCACTGCCCAATGATTGCTGGGATGGGCTCCAGCACCCCCGCGACCCTACTGAGGATAAGCGGTGCAGCTGATGAGATGAGATATTTTGTGAATTATACCCAGTGAAACCTCAATTGCAGCCAAGTCATCCTGGAAGAGGTATTATCACTTGCGTGGTCCCTTCTCAAGGTTTTTTATTTTCCTCATGTTGCCCGCATGTTGGTTTAAGATCAGGGGCTTGTGTAATTGTAACCTGTGTGGTCCTTTGAGACATTTCAGGATTAAGGGCTGTGACTTGACTTGACTTGGGGCTGCAATTAGCCCACGGGCTGCAGATTAGAGACTACTGCCCTAAAGGTCCTTTGGTAGTTTTTTTCTTATCAAGCGAGTGGAGTCCTTGAGCAAAAAGAGGAGAATCCAAAATGCTAGCCGCAGCAAAACTTTACAAAGTTTTTCCGGCCATCTTTTTTCACCTTCATCTCTCTCCAACTATCTTATTTTCTTCTTCTTCTTGAAATTTCTCTTAGGAGATTATCCCCAGGTAAGCTTGTTACCTCTGCTAGCTTGCGTCAGCAGCTAGCGCTGACCACACTCGGATGAAGACTGTGGCGGGGGAGAAAAAAAATGGGGGACGGGTGATTGGCAAAGGGGGGTCTTAAACGTGACAAATGGAAACGTGGGGGCGCTAGGATAGCTCTGTTGGTGTTAGCTTCCCGCTAGTGGCCACTAACAAACCATGACCACATCATAAGGCTGAGAAGAGGACTCCAGAGACTGGACGGGGGAGGGGCAGGGGGCTCTTCCCGAGATGCTGAAAGCTGTTATCTGGGGACAGTTCGCTGCTCTGTTTCATCTCTTCAAATATTGCTACTTGAAACAGATCGGATCAGATAATTTTAAGAAATAATGTACAGTGTTTTATTTTCTCTTTACAGGTAAAGTTCTGGATAAAAGAGCAGACCACAAGAAGAAAAAAAAAGCTGGCTTCAAATGCAGCAATTTATTCTCTGAAGTATTAATTAAGCGCTCTGTGTCCCTTTGCGCTCTGCCAGTCCCAGAAAAAAGAAAAGCAAGAAGAGTGACGAAAAAGTCGACGGCCACTCGGGAGACGACGACTAATTCGTTAGCAGCCGCCATTCTTTGGAGCATAAGGTGCGAAGGAGACGAATGCATACCTGTCAACTTGTACGTTTTTGTCGTACAAAGTACGTTTAGTATGCATTTTAAGACGTGTATGACGTACAAGAAAATCTGGACGGAAAAACGCAAATTTGTCAATTATGGGTACCATCCGGTATACACCGACTATCACCAAACGGCAAATCAATGAAGTCAAACGAGTTCGCCGTGGTAGCCTCTATCTCTGTATCGTTTTTTTCGTTGCAAACGAAGCGAGTGTTTGATGCTACTGTGCGCATGCGTCTGCCACTCTAGTGCCTAATTTCGACTCCCCTGCAAAATCCTCCCCCCCTTTCTGCTGCACTTCCGACAATAGCAATCGTATTCTATACAATAAGCTTATTAAAACAATAAAGCTATTGTCGGAAGCACAGCAGAATGCGCGTTCACACGAGGGGGGGAGGATTTTGCAGGGGAGTCGAAATTAGGCACTACACTGGAAGACTCCTCAACAGCTGCAGAAGTGATGTTTTGCCATTTCATCGCGAAGCACAACATACCTCCAACAGTTGCCGATCACTTCACAAGGCTTATGAAAAACAAGGTTTCCAGTCACAAGGCTGCAAAGGTTTGTATTTTCTGTCCGTGTTAAATAGTCTATTTGCAATTTAAAATACAAGCATCAATGGTTGATATTGTGGTTTTGTTTACAAAATATAAATGCCTACTCATTTTTACCGCCAAAAGATATCTTTATTTACTTTTTTAATTTTAAAGTGTTATGAATGAATATTTTAGTTACGCTGATAACAATTGTTCCTGATTTTCCATCCATCCATCCATTATCTGTACCGCTCATCCTCAGTAGGGTCGCGGGGGTGCTGGAGCCCATCCCAGCTATCTTTGGGCAGTGGGCAGGGGACACCCTGAACTGGTTGCCAGCCAATCGCAGGACACACAGGGACAGACAACTCACTCGTTCATGCACACCTAGGGACAATTTGGACCAGCCAAATTAATCTGATATGCATGTTTTTGGTAATGTGGGAGGAAACCAGAGTGCCCGGAGGAAACCCACGCAAGCACGGCGAGAACATGCAAACTCCACACAGGAAGGCTGGTAGCTGGATTTGAACCCATGACCTCAGAACTGTGCCGCACACGCGCTAACCACTGCGCCACAGTGCTGCCCCGTTCCTGATTTAATTTTTTTTTATTTTTATTTTATTATTGAGAATATGTACAGAATGATATAACGAAACACATGTACAAAATAACATGTTAAACTACATAAATAAAAATTAAAATCTTTATATCAAGATTTTTTTGCAGTAAAGGCTTTGAAAAAGGTTCAAATGTGTAACTATGATTGCGCTTTGATTACCCGATGAAAATTGAAACTAAAAGATAAAAAGATACATTTACAACAACACATGGAGAAAATAAAACAGGTTTTAAAGTGATAGTGTGTAGTACTGCTGTTGCTTGACATTATATAAAAATCTGGTATGCTCATTGTTTGCGTTGTGGCAGCAAAATGCAAATAGGAATAACTACCTCCCATAATGCCTTTCTCTTCACTCAGTTCAGAATTTTGTGTGCTTCATAAAGAATTTCCAAGTTGGTGTTACATTATTTTTTTATAGGGTTTCAAGCTTAATTGAGTTGGGGGTTGTGAACTTAGGATCCAGGTGAGCTTGGGCCAAATGGGGTTTTCCACAAAAACAGCGCTGATAAAAACATTCCGCTGTTCTTAAAGGCACAGTGCTTTATTTTTGTCCCTTAGATGTCGCTGTAATCCGTAGAACAACCAAAAATGAGTCCAAGGAAGACTACAAACTACGGAGACTGAACGTTAGCAAAAAGCACCCTTTTTCTTCCATTTTTTACCCAGCTTTTCCCAGAGAAAGACAAAAAGAAGGGATATCTAAGTAAGAAGAAAAAATAAAAAAGAGGTAAAAAGGATGCAGCAGCAGGCCAGGTAGGGAGAATTTCTAAAAGTGTGTCACACTCCTAGGAATACACTCAAAGAGTGGCTGAAGGCGCTGGGTGAGAGAGAGAAGAGCATTTGGGTCTGCCTACACAAACATGACGGTTACAATCTAGCACCCCACGAAGTACAGTAAAGTGGACTTTTTACTTTCTTACATTTAAGCACAATCAATCAAACAGTAAATTGCAACTCAGGCAGCACGACTGCGAAGTGGTTAGCGCGTGTGCGGCACAGTTCTGAGGTCATGAGATCGAACCTCCTGTGTGGAGTTTACATGTTCTCCCCGTGCTTACGTGGGTTTCCTCCGGGCACTCTGGTTTCCTCCCACATTGCAAAAACATGCATGTCGGGTTAATTGGCCGGTCCGAATTGTCCCTAGGTGTGAATGAACGAGCGAATTGTCTGTCCCTGTGTGCCCTGCGATTGGCTGGCAACCAGTTCAGGGTGTCCCCTGCCCACTGCCTGAGGATTGCTGGGATGGAGTTCAGCACCCCCGCGACCCTACTGAGGATAAGCGGTGCAGATAATGGATGGATAAATTGGAACTACAGTAAGACCTCGGTTCTCGCAGTTAATGGGGACCAAAACCACCCGCGAAGTAGCGGCGCACCTTCAAAAAAAAAATAATAAATAAATAAATAAAATTATTATTATTATTTTTTTTATTATTATTTTTTGGACCCAGTTAATGGGGAACAAAACCACCCGCAAAAAGTGAAAATCTGCGAAGCCCCTTCGAAAAAGAATGAAATATAAATATATATATATATATATATATATATATATATATGGGCAGCACGGCACAGTTCTAAGGTCTTGGGAACTTCCTGTGTGGGTTCAAATCCAGCTACGGGACTTACTGTGCGGAGTTTGTATGTTCTCCCGTGCTTGCGTGGGTTTCCTCCGGGCACTCCGGTTTCCTCCCACATTCCAAAGACATGCATTTCAGGTGAATTGGCCGGTCCAAATTGTCCCTAGGTGTGACTGAGCGAGTGAGTTGTCTGTCCCCGTGTGCCCTGCGATTGGCTGGCAACCAGTTCAGGGTGTCCCCTGCCCACTGCCCGATGATTGCTGGGATGGGCTCCAGTACCCCCGCGATCCTACTGAGGATAAGCGGTGTAGCTAATGAGATGAGATGAGATGAGACTTGGGATTATGGTGGCTCACTGTTGTTTCAAGCGTTGCTCACCGACTTTGTGTGAATGCTCAGACCCGGGGAAAAATAGAGGGAACATTGGTGCGAACCCCTAACATAACGGTACCTTTTTTTCCCCAAGATTTTTTGTTAACTTTTGTCCTGGCCCCGCCTACTCGCCATCCTCCAAACTCGCTGGACTCAGGAGATCCTAATGAGAGGAGAGAAATGCGATTTACTCCATCAGGCTCCGTCGGCAACAGTGGCCCCTCCTGCCTCTCCTCGGTGCCTTCGCCAGTGCTCTGATTATTGTTAATCTCATCATATGTCTCTTTCCGCTCAATAAAGCCCCCCCCACCCCCTCCATCCCGCGCCCCATTTTCACTCAAATCAAATTGCTAGCGAACAGAACCCGGCCGGCCCTTCGCTGTGGCTAATGCAGTTTGTCATAATGAAGTGCCAAGTCTAATTCATTAAACGCTCAGAGGGCTAATCAGTGGGTGGGATGGGGGGCACAAATGGAGAGTGAAAGATATGACTTTTGACTAAATGAATTCCAAGCTGGTTTCCGAACGCTTTACATCGCTCTGTGATCTGCTAGTGCACTGGTCAGTAACCGACGGGTTGCGGACTGGTACTGGGCCGCGAGTTATTTGGTACTGGCCCGCGCAAAAAAAAAAAAATACGAGCCCTATTTTAGACAAAAAAAAGTTGTCTTAGTTTTTGATTATACCGTATATAACGCATATTTCTTTTTACTCTCATACCTGTCAACCTGTACGTTTTTGCCGTACAAAGTACGTTTATTATGCATTTTAAGACGTGTACGACGTACAAGAAAATCTGTACGGAAATAAAGCTAATTTGTCAATTATGGGTACCATCCTGTATACACCGACTATCACCAAACGGCAAATAAATCAAGTCAAACGAGTTCGAGTTGTGTAGTGAAAGGAAGTCCGTCTCTTTTTAGAGAACCTGCTTTTTCGGCTCAACTCATTAAAGAGAGCCGGCTCTCAAACGGCTCGCTTGCTTTGATGCGTTATATAATGAATTCTTATGTTGTATGAAGAAGTTAAGAAAAAAAAGGAAGTATAAAAGGAGAAAATGAAAAAAGGTTTGTGGTTATCCCTTTAATCAGTATATTACCGGTAATTGAATGCATAAAATGAATAAGAAAATATATTATTCTACTTAAACATATTTGCATGTATTTTTTTACTTCTACAGTGAACGTCCAAGCTACTTCATTTTTTAACTTTTTATAATAATGTCAGGAAACGGACCGGGAAGCAGGAAGTCGGAACTCATATGCGTAGACGATCTGTCACTTTAATTAGGAAATAAAAGTTGTCCAACACACAAACGGACCAAAGACAAAACAAAACAGGTTTAAAGGCAATCAAAATTACAAACTAGGCATTAATCAGATCAAACAGGCATAAACAGGTCTTCAACAAGGTAAAGCAATGATCTGGCAAAGGGCAGTCCCAAAAGGAGCGTTTAAGTACTCCAAATGTCATGTCTTGCATGGTCGCCATGACAACCAGCTGGTCCCGCCCCTTGACACCGTCTGACACAGATTGTCTTAATGACGTGTGTGATTCATAAGGGCTCGTTTTGGGACTGCCGGTTGCGAGATCATTATTCTGTTCTGTTTTGCTCTGTTCTGTTTTGTTTGACTCGAGGAAGACCTGTCATGCCCGTTTGTCTGAGTTAGTGCCTTTAAGTCTCCTAGTCCGAGTTTCTGATTGGCTGTAAGCCTGTTTTTGTTTGTTTTTGTCTCTGCGTGTTGGACAACTTTTATTTTCTAAATAAAAGTAACTGATCGTAACGCGAATGAGTTCACACTTCCTGCCTCCCGGTCCGGTCCGTGACACCAAAAGCAATCAGTCCAATGCGTCTCAGCCGGTGTCAAAGGGCGTGGCCAGCTGGGCGCCGTGACAACCGTGCAGGACATGACAAATAAACCTCATTCATGTCGGGCAACTCAGTATCTCACAACAAAATGTTAATTAACACTATATATGATATAACGAAACACATGTACAATATAACATGTTAAACTACACATTTGAAAAAAAATATAGTGTAAGATTATTTTGTATTTTGTAAGGGAAAATACGACAGTTTGTAAGGGCACGGAGCCCTGGAGCTTGACAGGTATGAGAACGGCACAAATGCCTTGACCAAGAAAAATAGAATATGAAAAAGTCAAAATAATCCAACTGGTTTTCCGTCAAATATTCCTACAACTGTAAGCCAGTTTTCCAACCAACAAAACCTGCTTTGAAAAAGCCCATAATCACCTTTTATTCCGGAATACTTGGAGGGTTGAACAATTCCCTTGCACGCAAAATAGCTTGCCGATGCGCTACAAAATGATAATGCCTTGCTGAATAGCTCCTATGGATAAATGATGCATTATGATAAATACGGCCATGGCATTGGCATGAAGAAGAAGAAATAAGCGCTCTAACGTACCGTGATGTCTTGGTTTCCATGTGCAATTGAGTGTGTGACAGGAAAAGATTGTGTAATGATACCACAAATATATATATATCACGTATATAGCCACACATTCCTATTTATGGTGCAGATAGACCTGCAAGAGGGGGGAGGAAAGAGTCAGAAGATGAAGAGTCTGCCTCCCAGACTCATAAATTAACCTCTGACTCCCCCCGACACGGCCAGTCTGATCCCTTCGGCTCACTCTGAGCAGATTAAGCCAACAGAACCTTCTAACCAGGCCGCAATATTAGTTTGATGCTGCCAAAGAGCGATAATATACCCACAATGCTGCCCGCCTCGACTTCTTTTAGAATTTGCTCTCCGGAAGAAACAAATCCCGGTTACGGGAAGTCATCAACACAGCCGAGAAAATCATGAGATGCTCTCCACCTAATCGAGAGGACATTGCTTCTTGAGGAACTTGATTTGGAATTTGGCCGCTGAAAAAAAGGAAGAAAAGAAGGGAAGCATTCAGCTCAGTACCACGGAAGAATGGAAGTAAAACTCCAGCTTACGGAGAGTCATTGACATAGCCCAGAAAATCATGGGCTGGTCTCTGCCCAGTCTAGAGTTAATTGCCTCTCTAGGAATTTATTTAGGCTCTGGAAAATGGAAATCCAAATACAGTAATCCCTCGGTTATCGCGGTTAATGGGGACCGAAACCACCCGCGAAAAGTGAAAATCCGCGAAGTAGCGACGCCCCTTCAAAAATGCTTACAAAAAAATACAAATACAATTTTTTTTTTTAATTATTTCATTTTATTATTTTTTATTTTAGACCCGCGAAGCTCTGAACCCGCGAACGTCGAACCGCAAAGTCCCACTGTACCTGTGAAACATTCAGCACAGGCAAGAAAATCATGGGCTGATCTCTGCCAAGTTTACAGGACACTGCCTTATAAAGGAAATTGGCAATTTTGTACCCCTTTAAAAAAAATCTTCCAGCTTGCTCCCTTGGAAGGATGTAAATAAAACTCCACCTTACAGAGAGTCATCAACACACGCCAGAAAATCATGAGTTACTCTATGCCCAGTCAAGAGAACATTGCTCCTTGAGAAAATTATTTTTTGATTTGGTCTCTGAAAAAAGGTAAGAAACAAAGGGAAACATTCAGCTTGGTACCACAAAAGAATGAAAGTAAAACTCCATCTTACAGAAAAGTCATCAACACATCCTATAAAATCATGGACTGCTCTCTACCAAGTTTTGAGAACATTGTTTCCTAAGAAATTTTTGGGGGAATTTGATCTCCGAAAAAGGGCACATCTTTGTGCCTCTAAAACATTCAGCATGCTATCATAAAAGTAATACTCCACCATACAGAGACTCATCAACACACGCCGAAAAATCATGAGTTATTCTTTGCCCAGTCAAGAGAACATTGCTTTTTGAGAAAATTATTTTGGGACTTGGTCTCCGAAAAAAAGTAAGACAAAAAAGGAAACATTCAGCTTGGTACCAAAAAAGAATGAAAGTAAAACTCCATCTCACAGAAAAGTCATCAACACATCCTATAAAATCATGGACTGCTCTCTACCAAGTTTTGAGAACATTGTTTCCTAAGAAATTTTTGGGGGAATTTGATCTCCGAAAAAGGGCACATCTTTGTGCCTCTAAAACATTCAGCATGCTATCACAAAAGTAATACTTCACCATACAGAGAGTCATCAACACATGCCGGAAAATCATTAGTTACTCTTTGCCTAGTCAAGAGAACATTGCTTCTTGTCAAAATTATTTTGGAATTTAGTCTCCGAAAAAAGGTAAGAAAAAAAAAGGAAACTTTCAGCTTGGTACCAAAAAAGAATGAAAGTAAAACTCCATCTCACAGAAAAGTCATCAACACATCCTATAAAATCATGGACTGCTCTCTACCAAGTTTTGAGAACATTGTTTCCTAAGAAATTTTTGGGGGAATTTGATCTCCGAAAAAGGGCACATTTTTGTGCCTCTAAAACATTCAGCATGCTATCACAAAAGTAATACTCCACCATACAGAGAATCATCAACACAGGCCAGAATATCATGAGTTATTCTTTGCCCAGTCAAGAGAACATTGCTTTTTGAGAAAATTATTTTGGGACTTGGTCTCCGAAAAAAAGTAAGACAAAAAAGGAAACATTCAGCTTGGTACCAAAAAAGAATGAAAGTAAAACTCCATCTCACAGAAAAGTCATCAACACATCCTATAAAATCATGGACTGCTCTCTACCAAGTTTTGAGAACATTGTTTCCTAAGAAATTTTTGGGGGAATTTGATCTCCGAAAAAGGGCACATCTTTGTGCCTCTAAAACATTCAGCATGCTATCACAAAAGTAATACTTCACCATACAGAGAGTCATCAACACATGCCGGAAAATCATTAGTTACTCTTTGCCTAGTCAAGAGAACATTGCTTCTTGTCAAAATTATTTTGGAATTTAGTCTCCGAAAAAAGGTAAGAAAAAAAAAGGAAACTTTCAGCTTGGTACCAAAAAAGAATGAAAGTAAAACTCCATCTCACAGAAAAGTCATCAACACATCCTATAAAATCATGGACTGCTCTCTACCAAGTTTTGAGAACATTGTTTCCTAAGAAATTTTTGGGGGAATTTGATCTCCGAAAAAGGGCACATTTTTGTGCCTCTAAAACATTCAGCATGCTATCACAAAAGTAATACTCCACCATACAGAGAATCATCAACACAGGCCAGAATATCATGAGTTATTCTTTGCCCAGTCAAGAGAACATTGCTTTTTGAGAAAATTATTTTGGGACTTGGTCTCCGAAAAAAAGTAAGACAAAAAAGGAAACATTCAGCTTGGTACCAAAAAAGAATGAAAGTAAAACTCCATCTCACAGAAAAGTCATCAACACATCCTATAAAATCATGGACCGCTCTCTACCAAGTTTTGAGAACATTGTTTCCTAAGAAATTTTTGGGGGAATTTGATCTCCGAAAAAGGGCACATCTTTGTGCCTCTAAAACATTCAGCATGCTATCACAAAAGTAATACTTCACCATACAGAGAGTCATCAACACATGCCGGAAAATCATTAGTTACTCTTTGCCCAGTCAAGAGAACATTGCTTCTTGTCAAAATTATTTTGGAATTTAGTCTCCGAAAAAAGGTAAGAAAAAAAAAGGAAACTTTCAGCTTGGTACCAAAAAAGAATGAAAGTAAAACTCCATCTCACAGAAAAGTCATCAACACATCCTATAAAATCATGGACTGCTCTCTACCAAGTTTTGAGAACATTGTTTCCTAAGAAATTTTTGGGGGAATTTGATCTCCGAAAAAGGGCACATTTTTGTGCCTCTAAAACATTCAGCATGCTATCACAAAAGTAATACTCCACCATACAGAGAATCATCAACACAGGCCAGAATATCATGAGTTATTCTTTGCCCAGTCAAGAGAACATTGCTTTTTGAGAAAATTATTTTGGGACTTGGTCTCCGAAAAAAAGTAAGACAAAAAAGGAAACATTCAGCTTGGTACCAAAAAAGAATGAAAGTAAAACTCCATCTCACAGAAAAGTCATCAACACATCCTATAAAATCATGGACTGCTCTCTACCAAGTTTTGAGAACATTGTTTCCTAAGAAATTTTTGGGGGAATTTGATCTCCGAAAAAGGGCACATCTTTGTGCCTCTAAAACATTCAGCATGCTATCACAAAAGTAATACTTCACCATACAGAGAGTCATCAACACATGCCGGAAAATCATTAGTTACTCTTTGCCCAGTCAAGAGAACATTGCTTCTTGAGAAAATTATTTTGGAATTTAGTCTCAGAAAAAAGGTAAGAAAAAAAAAGGAAACATTCAGGTTGGTACCAAAAAAGAATGAAAGTAAAACTCCATCTCACGGAAAAGTCATCAACAGATCCTATAAAATCATGGACTGCTTTCTACCATGTTTTGAGAACATTGTTTCCTAAGAAATTTTTGGGGGAATTTGATCTCCGAAAAAGGGCACATCTTTGTGCCTCTAAAACATTCAGCATGCTATCTCAAAAGTAATACTTCACCATACAGAGAGTCATCAACACATGCCGGAAAATCATTAGTTACTCTTTGCCCAGTCAAGAGAACATTGCTTCTTGAGAAAATTATTTTGGAATTTAGTCTCCGAAAAAAGATAAGAAAAAAAAGGAAACTTTCAGCTTGGTACCAAAAAAGAATGAAAGTAAAACTCCATCTCACAGAAAAGGCATCAACACATCCTATAAAATCATGGACTGCTCTCTACCAAGTTTTGAGAACATTGTTTCCTAAGAAATTTTTGGGGGAATTTGATCTCCGAAAAAGGGCACATCTTTGTGCCTCTAAAACATTCAGCATGCTATCACAAAAGTAATACTCCACCATACAGAGAATCATCAACACAGGCCAGAATATCATGGGCTGCTCTCTGCCGAGTCAACAGGACACTGCCTTTTAAAGAACTCGTCAATTCTTAAGGAACATCATTGGGAATTCAGTCTCCATAAAAAAGGGAAAAAACACCTCTGAAACATTCAAACATATGTGCAAATATAATCTATGTGTGAACACATCACAAAAATAAAACAATGTAACATAAGCACACTCCTATAAAAGTTTGATAAATTACAATATCAAGTTCTGAAATTTGCTCCATTTTATTTCCAGCTCTCAAAATAATCTGCCCACGCATCATTATCGGTCTTGCCCTTATTTGGTCATAGGAAGGAAAATGCAAAGTATTCAAAGTACGTTTTAAATCATGCCGGGCAATCTAAAAACTCATTTCTTGATTTGTTTGCTTTTCTCAACGGGGGCAAAGATCTGAAAAGATCTGCTCGCCGACATTCCCATTTTCTTAATGGTTTGCTGGGAGGGGATTGGCCATCTCCACCAATAAAGCCCGCCGTATATCTCACTTCATTTGGCAAGTGTCGCGTCAGCGAAAAAAAAAAAAAGGCAAGTAATAATTTTGTGTGGCTATCTGCATACTGGAAAATAATAAGAGGGTGTTGAAAGGGACAATAGTAAAAAATAAGTGAGGTATGAAAAAGTATTTGAAGCCTATGGAATTCCTCACATTCCTGCATGTAATCACCATCAAATCGGTCAAAATCACATAGGTGAAAAAAAACAGTGTCTGTTGACAGAGGGAGAGGAATAAGTAATACAACATAATCTTTGTCAAAATCACACCGATGGAAAAAACAATATATTCCTTAAATAAAATCAACCAAACATTTGGAGGTTTCTATATTTTCCTGAGTATAGCATGGAACCAATAACATAGGGAGAGGGAGAGGAATAAGTAATACTACATAATCTTTGTCAAAATCACACCAATGGAAAAAACAATATATTCCCTGAATAAAATCAACCAAACATTTGCACATTTCTATATTTTCCTGAGTATAGCATGGAAACAATAACATTACAGAGAGGAATAAGTAACTGGACCCTGTGCCTTTTAAGATCAAACAGTGTCTGCTTCAACCAAAAGAACTAAAAGATGTATATACCGTAAATTCCAGACTATAGAGCGCACCTGATTATAAGCCGCACCCACCACATTTTAAGAGGAAAACCGATTTTGTACATACACAAGCCGCACCTGTATATAAGCCGCATGCGCCCACATTTAAACATGTAACACAAACACAAAATTAACCCAAACCCGACTTCAAGTCCCGCTATTGAAACTAAATGTCCTTCATTAAAGTCCACAGTCCAAAAATCACAGCCGGCAAAATGAACGGAAAATGATACCGGTACTTAAGGTTTGATGCAGACCTGCAGAGTCCGGGTCCCGTTGAAAGTAATCCAAGGAAAAAAGTGTATATTTACAAAGATAAGGGTGGGAAAAATATATCAGATGAACACATTTACTCACGCAACTCCTTTTTCTTTAACCAACTTTTTACCCCCTTTTTTTGTCTGTCCCTCACCTATAGCGGTCCCCACTTAAACTCGGCACCCCGCGTTTCTTCCGGCCCTCATTTTTTGTTCATCCGTGCAAAACATATCAGTATAAGTGTCTAAAATAAATACACATAAATACATTACAAAAATATACAGTTGCAAATACATATTATACATGGGTTACACATATTTAGAAAGAAAGACGGTACACCGAGAGTGTTTTCAAAGCTTTAATAATAATAATATAGCTTTGACAGGGCAGTTAATGGTAGCAACACTCGAGCGCCGCTAGCGGCCGTTAGAAAATTTACATAAATTGGCCGCCTCACTGAATAAGCCGCAGGGTTGAAAGTTAGGGAAAAAAGTAGCGGCTTATAGTCCGGAATTTACGGTAATTCAGATTCAGATTGAGAATATATATCGTCATTGTCAAAGAGCAACGAAATTCCGTTTGGAGCATCTATTCAACCAATAATTAAAAGAGAATACAGAATCCACAAAATTATATTCATACAATTATTTTTTTTAATGAGGATAGCATGCAAACAATGACATAAGGGGGAAGAATAAGTTACTCAATGTGATCTGATCTTTGTCAAAACTACGCAGATAAAAAACAGGGTCTGTTTTAACTAAGACCACCAAACATTTAGAGGTTTCCATATTAGAATGAGGAGAGAATGCTAACAATGACAGAAAAGGGAGGAATAAGTAACTTAATTTGATCTCAAAGATGAAAAAAACAGTGTCTGATTTAACTAAGACTGCCCAAACACTTATAGGTTTCCATATTTGAATGACTTAAGAATGCAAACATTGACAGTAGGGGAAGAATAAGTAACTATATGTGATCTGATCCTTGCCAAGGAAAAGGAAAATAACCCTCTGACTATGGAGACAGAAGAATCAATTGAAACAATTTTCAACCAAACATTCAGTGTTCTCGGTTGCTTGCGTCCCTGCGTCCTAGACGCATCATTTTTGCTGGGGACGCATAGTCTCAAATCAACGTGCGTCCCCGGGAAGCAACTTTTTTCACACTAAATTGTCATTATTACCCGATTACTTTTTTTTTTAACAAAGATTTACCGCACTCCAAACTTTTCGTCAGGCAGATCCGCCATTGTTGTTTTGGTCTCGCGCCGATCTCGGCAAACGAGATCTCGTTGCTTCGAGATGACGTCATTGTTGTGGCGGTTGTCGAGTGAAAGAGAAGTATGCCTCCGTAAAACAGTTGGCATTAGGTGCAAATCAACAAAAAATCGGTGATTTCTTCAGTGTCGGTAATAAGTCGAAACATAACAACGTAACAACGGCAATAATTGCGGCACGAAAAAACGGCGGAGAAATTCTTCAGAAGACCGCGAAGGCAAGGAAAACACGTGTTTTGAAGCGAACGATTCGACGAAAGATAAACAGATAAAGATAAGAATACTCCTAGCAAGAAAAGGACTTTTCTGCCAAAATGGACTGAATTATATTCCTAGTTACGCTATGAGGAGGATGATAATGGAGGCTACATGTTCTGTGATGCGTGTACCCAGCGTGACAAAAAAACTGGATTGCATAAATCATTTTGCAATACGAACTTTCCGAAGAGAACATTCGATCGGCACCACAACAATGAAAACCAAAAATTAGCTACGGAAATTCCGTTGCTGCAATTGGACCTTGAGAAGGCATTACAACTGTGGCGGGACAGCAAACCACGAAGAATATGTGAACTGAAAAATCTGAAGTGAATAAAACTGCATGAATATATAAACAAATATTTCAGCAATATTATTTTGTACAATATTTTTGTGAACTGAAAAATCTGAAGTGATAACTGCTTTGTATTACCAATTAAGTGTAATGATTAAAACTGAATGAATATATAGATTTATAGATTTATTTATATATTTGTCACCGATTTACAATTTCAACCTCGATAACACTAAATTTTGGGGACCCATAGATCTCTGTTGGGACCCATAGATTTTTGAGCATGCGAGTCCCCAGGTAAAATGAACACTGTATAGGTTTTAATATTTTCATGGGGAGCGCACCTAAACGGTGACAAAATGGGATGGATAAGTATTAGGGGTTCAGTGTCTAACCCAAGGACACTTCGACATGTAACACGGAGGAGCCGGGAATCGAACCTGCGATCTCTTGATCCCAAGACGAGCTCTCTACCTCCTGAGCCACTGCCGCCCAAGAGCAACTGAAACCAATTGTCACCTAACATTTATAAGTTTCCATATTTTGATGAGGAGAGCACGCAAACAACGACAAAAGGGGGAGGAATAAGTAAGCAGAGTGTGAATCAAGCCCCGCCCCCTCGGTCAAGATATTCTGTCCTTTTTGCATTATTGATTTTGGGCTGAAGGTGCGTGGCCACCTCCAGTCATTTGTGGTTAGAGACGGCTGAGCACTTTCTCTCCTGATTGCCGCGGCCAGAGTCTCTTAATCGGATATTAATGATAATTTCTTGCTAATGCTCCATTTGCACTAATTGTGATGCAGGGAACGAGTAATGGCATCTGACTTAAGCCCCTCCCCCCCCATCAACACTTGAGAGCTGTCATCTAGTGATGGGTCATTTGCAAACAAATGGCTCTATTAGCCGGCTCTTTGGAGTGAGCAACTAGGGAGCCGGCTCCCTTCTCTACCTGCTTTGCTCCGACCAGAAGGGAGAGGGCGGCAGCCTGAATTTAATACATAAGACAACAAAAAACACAAAGTACTGTTTGTAAAAAACAATTGTTTCAGGCAAAAAAAGGAGACATTCATTTTAATCACACTTATGGCTTCAGAGCAGAGAGCATTATCTATTAGTGGCAGAAGAATCTAATTCAATCCCTCAAAGATGAGGCTCTTTCCAAATCATTAAACTCATGCGAAAATGGCATTACCTTTGACTGTGAGGGATTTTGTACGATCAAATACAAATTACATTTAAATGCAAAAGATATTCACTGGCTGAGCTGTGGGGCGAGGTCATTGCAACCTTGTGAAGAATGATGTTTACAGAAACAACGTTAACTGGGACAAGGGCTGATAGGATAATCAGCGCTTCCCGGCGCAAGAGGGGCCTTCGTGACGTAGGGGTACAGACATTGAGGCCACGAGGTGGAGCCCAAATGGGCGTTCCTGGCCCGCCCATGGGAGGAGCCGGCAGGCCAGCTTGGGAGAGACATGGGTCGAGAGAGGGACTTCAGAAGATCGGAGGACGAGAGGGACAATCGAAAGAAGGAGGCTCGACGAAGACCCGAGCGACGCGAATTCGATGGAGTTCACTTAGTTAATTTGTTTAATTTGTTTGATTAAATCTGCCCCCGTATGGAAATGCCGGTCTCTTGTCCGTCTTTTCCACAAAAAGAAACGAGCATGCGGCACAGTTCTGAGCTTGTGGGAACCTCCTGAGTGGGTTCAGTTCCAGCTCCCGGCCTTACTGTGCGGAGTTTGTATGTACTCCCCGTGCTTGCGTGGGTTTCCTCCGGGCACTCCGGTTTCCTCCCACATTCCAAAAACATGCATTTCAGGTGAATTGGCCGGTCCAAATTGTCCCTAGGTGTGACTGAGCGAGTGAGTTGTCTGTCCCCGTGTGCCCTGCGATTGGCTGGCAACTAGTCCAGGGTGTCCCCTGCCCACTGCCCGATGATTGCTGGGATGGGCTCCAGCATCCCCGCGACCCTACTGAGGATAAGCGGTGCAGCTGATGAGATGAGGATAAAAACTGTTAGAATTCATAAAAAGTGCAGTTTTTTTCTTGATAAGCGTACTTTGTACGGCAAAAACGTACAGGTTGACAGGTATAATATATAAAAATTTATGTCTTAATAATGTAATACAGACATATATTTTGACAAAAGAGAGGTAGTCAAGCAAGGATGTAGCATAGAAAAGATCTAGAATCTGCTAATCCTTGTCTATATATAGGAATTCCTGAGTATCTGTGTCAGGTGGTATTTGCAGTCAGGTGCGATCTGAAAGCGGGCGAGCCCCCCAAAAACCGAGCGGTGCCGAAGACCTGCGCTAGTTTGGGCCGGCCGGCTCATTTCACAGCTGTGTAGGGATTAGCTGGAGGAGTGCGCTAGGCTAAGCCACGGCTTTTATCTCATTCAAACATGTTGCTAATTCAGCAGAGAGCGGATGCCGCGGGAGCCGCTGCCGCTAAGCACTGTATCATTCTCCCTGCCGTGAATCAACCGCTAGACCTAATCCCCAATCAGTCGCCGTGACACGGATTAGCACCCGCGACAAGCGCTGCCGCCACGCGGGGGAAAGGAGAGCACCCCGCCGGAAAAAGGACTCGGCGGAGGTTTCGAGGAGGACTCTAGATGAACGGAGCGATAGAGGTTCCACTTAGAAAGACGATAGCAATTCAAGGCTAAAGTGAGGAGATTCCTGAGAATCAAATTGTTCTGTCGATGCAGCAGGAACAATGACGTCACAAACAACGGCCCAATCGCGTAACGTACTCACAGTCTTGCACTCGAAAAATGTAACTTGTGTTTAATCGTATAAAATCCTTTATAGTAAAATGCATAAAATCCTTTAGTAGCAAATAAGGAACAATTATGTCACGAACAATGCCTATCTTGAGTGGACTGCAAGCACATGTGCCAGAAAAGGCTTCGACAGGGGTCTCAAGGTGGGCGGTAGATGAACAGAGCGATAAAGGTTCCACTTGCAAAGACGATAGCAATTCAAGGCTAAAGTCAGGAGATTCCTGAGAATCAAATTGTTCCGTCGATTCAGCAGGAACAATGACGTCACAAACAACGGCCTTCTTGGGTGAACTGCAAGCGCACTGTCTGGAAAAAGGACTCGGCGAAGGACTCTAGGACGCTAGATGAACAGAGCGTTAAAGGTTCCACTTCAAAAAGTCCTGCGATTCAAGAAACATTCGATTGAACGCAGCGAAATATCACGTCACTGTCACGAACCAGGACAGGAAACAGTAATGGAGAACCCAATCGGGTAACGTACTCACAGTATTGCACTCTATAAATGTAACTTGTGTTTAATCGTATAAAATCCTTTACAGTAAAATGCATAAAATCCTTTAGTAGCAAAAGAGGAACAATTATGTCACGAACGATGCCTATCTTGAGTGGACTGCAAGCACATGTGCCAGAAAAGGCTTCGACAGTGGTCTCGAGGAGGGAGCTGGATGAACAGAGCGATAAAGGTTCCACTTAGATGGACGATAGCGATTTGCGACTAAAGTCCTGCGAATCAAGAAACATTCGATTGAGCACAGCGATTCGTAGGAATCAAAACTTTCTGTCGATTCAGCAGCAATAGAGGAACAATGACATCACAAACAACGGCCTTCTTAGGTGAACTGCAAGCGCACTGTCTGGAAAAAGGACTCGGCGAAGGACTCTAGGACGCTAGATGAACAGAACCTTAAAGGTTCCACTTCAAAGGACGATAGCAATTTGCGACTAAAGTCCTGCGAATCAAGAAATATTCGATTGAGCACAGCGAAATATCACGTCACTGTCACGAACCAGGACAGGAAACCTGAATGGAGAACCCAATCACATAACATACTCACAGTTTATTAGGGAGAGGAGGAATGCGCGCACTCTCGATCCGGGGATCGACAGTCGCGGAAGTGGAATGAAATCCGAACAAAAGAGTTGTCAAAATCAAACAGATCAGGCCAAAAATAAAACAGGATCAAACACGGGCAAATTCACAGAACTAGGCATTTCACACAGAGTTTAACAGGAGTCTTCCAGACGCTCTGACCACTAACAGCTCAAAGGAGCGCGTTTAAGTACTTCCAAGGAGCAATCTGTCAACGCCTTTCAGCCGGTGTCCATGGGCGGGGCCAATTGGGCGCCGTGGCAACCGTGACAGAACCTGGTGCCACACGGCTGGGACCAATTGGCCGCCATGGCAACCGTGACAGTCATGAACAATGACCATCTTGAGAAGACCGCAAGTACACACGCCAGAAAATCACCAGGACTCTACTGCCCTCTCTGCAGAGCATATACGTTGACAACATCTGTTTATTATTTGTCATTGCAACATCCATGCAGCCTGGTCCTCCTAGAATGGGGATTACCTGGTACCCTTCTCAGGGTTTCTTCATTTTCCTCATGCAGTGTTCTCGTTTGCCCGCGTCCCTGCGTCCTAGACGCATTATTTTTGCTGGGGACGCATCGTGTCAAATCAACGTGCGTCCCCGAGATACAACTTTTTTGACACGAAATTGTTATTATCATTTTTTAACAAAGATTTACTGCACTCCAAACCTTTCGCGAGGCAGATCCGCCATTGTTGTTTTGGTCTCGCGGTTCGAGTTTTCTGCACGCTGATCTCCAGTTGGAGTTGTGTAGTGATGGTCCGCTTCTCTTTAAAGAACTGGCTTTTTCGGCTCAACTCATTCAAGAGAGCCGGCTCTCTTGCTGTGATGCATCATATTACGAATGATTATGTTGTATAAAGAAGTTAAGAAAAAAAGGAAGTATAAAAGGAGAAAATGAAAAAAAGATGGTGATCCCTTTTAATCAGTATATTACCAACAATAATTTAATACAGAAAATGAATTCATAATTTGAATAAGAAAATGTATTATTCTACTTCATTATATTTGCATGTATTTTTTCCTTCTACAGTGAACGTCCAAGCGACTTCATTTTTGAACTTTTTTTTAATAATAAACCTCATTCATGTCGAGCAACTCAGTGTCTCACAACAAAATGTTCATTAACAATATATATGATATAAGGAAACACATGTACAATATAACATGTGAAACTACATAAATAAACATGTTTGAAAAAAAATATTTTATTGTATTTTGTAAGGGAAAATACGACAGTTTGTAAGGGCATGGAGAACACTAAATTTTGGGGACCCATAGATCCTTGTTGGGACCCATAGATTTTTGAGCATGCGAGTCCCCGGGACCCATCACTTTTCAGAGGTAAAATGAACACTGTCATGTTGAAGATTTTGAGTTTTTCCTTACCCTCATGTAGGTTTTAGATCCGGAGATGGTGTCATAATACTGGTTTGCAAAAATCTTGGGTCTGTGCAGCCCTTTGAGACTCTTTGTGATTAAGGGCTATACAAACAAACATGACTGGACTTGATTTGACTATTAAATAACAAAACCAGGAACAAAGAAAGAAACCAACAATGGGTCACAAAGAAATAACATCTCCATCCAAAATCAAACCTGACAATATCTCAACCAAAAACAAAAACCAAACCAGAAATAAAAATGCAATGACAATGTGTTGTCCATGCAGTGATATAAAGTAGTGGGATAATTGGAGAGAGGTGTGTGGGGGATTGGGCTCAGGTGTGTCTTTCTCCGCACCTGGTTGGCGCCCTCTGGGGGAAGGTGGCATGCCAGATCCTGACAATATGAAAGTTCCCACTACTAGTCTGAGACTACGAGTCCAGAATAGAATAGTTTGTTAACTGTTGAATGCTCTTATGGGGCGGCAGTGGCTCTTGGGATCAAGAGATCGCAGTTCGAATCCCGGCTCCTCCGTGTTACATGTCCAAGTGTCTTTGGGTAAGACACTGAACCCCTAATACCCTCAATAAGCAGGTAAGCGCCTTACATGGCTGCACGGCCACTATTGGGAAATGTGGAGCACACTGTAAAGCGCTTTGGGAAGTCTTGACCTGAAAAGCGCTATATAAATGCAGATCATTTCATTTCTTATAATTGATTTTATAAGAAAAAAAACATAAGAAAGAAAATGCATCAGAAGGAAGTTATCGTTATATTATTGCCTGTAGTTTATTTTGAAAGGGCATCAAATCAGAAGACACTCGTCCTCGTCTGGCGTCAGTCAAAGTATGGTATCCGCCGATCGGATACTCCTGGCAAGCCCATCAGACCCGATCCCTCAAACAAGACCCCAAGGAGTCCTATTATTTTGATTTTATTTTTGGGCATCTGCCTTCCGTGCCCTGAGCTTTGTTTACTCTTCGGCTAATTGAGAGCTAATTGCTGCAACACGGCGTAAAGCTCGAGTCACCACCAGGGAAATATTGTTAACAGCTTGTCTTTCCCACGGGGAACCCGAAATGTCACAACGACTCGCTTTCAAACTTAAAGCAAAATTTTCTATTTGTGCGGATTGAAAAAAAAAACCCAAAAGAGACAAATGCTGCTTATCTTGGTCAACTACCTGTCAACCTGTACGGTTTTGCTGTACAAAGTACGTTTATGATGCATTTTAAGACGTGTACGACATACAAGAAAATCTGTACGGAAAAAACGCAAATTTGTCAATTATGTGTACCATCCGGTATACACCGACTATCACGAAACGACAAATCAATCAAACGAGTTCGCCGCGGTAGCCTCTATCTCGGCATCGTTTTTTTCGTTGCAAACTGAGCGAGCGGTTTGATGCTACTGCCGCCTGGGGATTTCCCATCATGCATCATTCAGATCACACGTTAACAAAGCCAAGAGCAATGGGCCTACATTACAACATAGTTTTGAATTTTCTTTGGATCCAATCATCAAGTCGCAATGGCGGAAACTGAATTAAAAGTAAGTCATTCTGATCTGAAAACAACAGATCAAAATGACTTAATAACAATAATTGAGTAAATTTGAAATACATGTGGTCTTAAAAAACATCGGATTTCATGTGGTAGTTGTGTAGTGAAAGGAAGTCCGTCTCTTTTTAGAGAACCGGCTTTTTCGGCTCAACTCGTTAAAGAGAACCGTCTCTAAAACGGCTCTCTTGCTTTGATGCATTATATTACGAATTATTATGATGTATAAAGGAGTTAAGAAAAAAGGAAGTATAAAAGGAGAAAATGAAAAATGACAGGTTTGTGGTCATCCATTTAATCAGTATATTACCAACATTAATTTAATGCAGAAAATGAATTAATAAATTGAATAAGAAAATTTATTATTCTACTAAACAGCGTTCTCGTTTGCCCGCGTCCCTGCGTCCTGGACGCATTATTTTTGCTGAGGACGCATGATGTCAAATCAACGCGCGTCCCCGAGACGCAACTTTTTTGACACGAAAATTGTCATTATCATTTTTTAACAAAGATTTACCGCAACTTTTCGTCAGGTAGATCCGCCAATGTTGTTTTGGTCTCGCGGTTCGAGTTTTCGTCTGCACGCCAATCTCGAGTTCGAGTTGTGTAGTGGAAGCCCGTCTCTTTTTAGAGAACCGGCTTTTTCGGCTCAACTCATTAAAGAGAGCCGGCTCTCAAACGGCTCACTTGCTTTGATGCATTATATTACGAATTATCATGTTGTATAAAGAAGTTAAAAAAAAAAGGAAGTATAAAAGGAGAAAATGAATCAGTATATTACCAACAATAATTTAATGCAGAGAATGAATTCATAATTTGAATAAGAAAATGTATTATTCTACTTAGTCATATTTGAATGTATTTTTTCCTTCTACGGTGAACGTCCAAACGACTTCATTTTTGAACTTTTTTTATAATAAACCTCATTCATGTCGAGCAACTCAGGATCTCACAACAAAATGTTAATTAACAATATATATGATATAACGAAACACATGTACGATACAACATGTTAATATAAATAAACACGTTTGAAAAAAAAATATGGTGTAAGATTATTTTGTATTTTGTAGGGGAAAATATGAAATTTGTAAGGGCATGGAGCCTTGGAGCTTGACAGGTATGACTTCGTCTCATCAAGTGTGGTCCTGCAGAACAGAATCAAAGAAACATGCTGAGGCAGAGCTTCTGCTTGCCTCAGAGAAGCTCCAGAAGTGAGTGAGGCCATTGACTTTACCGTAAACACGAAAACTATCGATAAAGTTATGAAAGCGACCTTTCAAAGACGCACGGTCAACCGAAATTCAAAAGAGAGCCGCTGGACAATTATGGATCCCCGTTCGACCGGATAAGTGCCGAGTTTCAACCAGCCGAATCATCAAAATCATTGATTGTTGCGTATTTTACACCGCGCAATAAATATTTATGTATTATATAGCATGTCCCTGGAATGGAAGGAGGAGTTTTTACTGTTAGTTTTGCCAGTTTTGATTGACAATCAATAGCGGGCCATCAGGGCCTTCCAGGCCTTCTCTTCTGGCCTAAAAAATATATGAGTCACGTGATGTTATGTTTAGTCCAGCAATAATTGTTAAATAGTTGTCAGCTTCCTTTCATTGCTTCCCCCTACAGTGGAACCTCGGTTTTTGAACGCCTCTCAGTTCAAACAAATCGGTGTCCGACCCAAAATTTCGAGAAATTCTTGCTTCGCTGTTCGGTCAAAAAATCGGAGTTCGAACGCCGGTAATGCGTGAGTGCGTATGCTAGGGTGCGATGCTGAGCGCCGTACGGGTGTTTTAGCCTCTTATGATGCCTCCGAAGAAAGTCAGTGCAAGCAGCAAAGTTGCTCCAGGTGAAAAACGAAAAGTAGTGCGTACAACTATTGCATTTAAGAAAGAAATAATAACCAAATATGAAGGAGGTGTGCGAGTGCCTTCTGCTGACCACCACAAAGGTAAGAAATCCTATTCATAAGATACGATAACGCGAACGTACGATTAGCCTGGGTTAGCATTAAGTTTACGTTAAACATTCAGGGTGTTGGAACGGAGCCCAACATTGAGGGTGTTGGAACGGAGCCCCCTTTCCAATGAACCGCTCACCACTTGTTGTGGAGACCCGGGCGCTAAATGACTTATAGACGACCTGATTTTTTTTTTTTTTACACGTTCATGTTAGCGTAGTCTTTCGTACGGAAGATTACGATAATGCGAACGTACGATTAGCCTGGGTTAGCTTCATGTTTACGTTCATGGTAAACATTCAGGGTGTTGGAACGGATTAAAACGATTTGCATTATTTTTAATGGGAAAAATGATTTTGGTGATCGAACAAATCGGTTTTCGAACAGGGTTCTGGAACGGATTTTGGTCGAGAACCGAGGTTCCACTGTATTTGAATGTTGCTTACCTGTGAAACTTCACGTAGTTTATAATGCTCATAATCACCTGTCATCGAGTAGTCTCTTCTCGGATAAATAAGACGCTTCTTCAAAGATACACAAAACAGAAGAAAGACGTCAACATGTTTTTTGTGTTGACGCTGGCCTGGGGGATGTGTGCGCTCCCGACCCGGCAACGCAAACGCCGCTTTGCACCAGATTGTGATGAGCCGGAAAAAAAAAACAGCCAGTGCTGATGAGGGAGGAAATTAGTTGCGCGTCTGCACAATATCTGGCGGCGCGTTGCTGTTTTGTTTGGTGCTGAGGCGGAATTGTTGAGGAATTCCGCTTGGTCTCACATCAGTGTTCCCTCTAAGCTGCGCGCGTGCGCAATTGCGCACTGCTCGCACATGCTCAGCGCAGAAGAAAATCTAGCCAGCGCACAAAAATGAGGGATCAAAATTACTTATTAAGAAGCGACTTAAGTCAAAGTTACAGTGCATGTAGGTAAAAATACACGGGTTCCCCTGACGTTGTGTCCTAAATGCGGTATTTTGAAGTCGAGTCAAAGTAGAACGAAGTTGAGTAAAGTTAGTAGAGTTGGTCGAGAACCGGCTTCTTCGGCTCGGCTCACTTAAAGGAACCGGCTCTTTTGGGTCCTAAACGGCTCTTCAGGTTGTTTTTGCTTCTTTCATCCCAACATAACCAAATATTATGTCAAATTATGCACAACATGACTTAAAGGAAGGGGGGAATAGAACAACAAAGAAAAAAAATACCAAAATGAAAAAGTAGTGAAAAGCTGAGAAAAAAAGAAACAAAAGGAAGAGAAAAAGAAGGAAAAATTTAGAAAAAAAGCCAGAAAAAAAGAAAAGAAAGAAATGTAGGAAAAAAGTAAATAAAGAACAAAAAGAAAAAAGCAACAGCTCGGAAAAAATTAACACAATGAGATTCTTTTTAAAGGAATTTTAAAAAAAGTAGAAAAAAACACGGAAAAAAGAAGAAAAAGTTTGTGTTGCATTCAAATAATTTCCAATTCTATCAAGTGAATCTTGTTGCCAACATTGTACTTCCACTCAAAAATGTGATTAAGTACAGTTCTGTATCTTACAACCGACTAAATAATCCCCCAAAAATGTTAATATTATGCGACAAAATATATCAGGAAATAAAAAGAAATGGATATCTTGTGAAAGAATTGTAAGAACAAACGACGTTTGTAGGCCGTACAATGAGTCAATTCATTCAAAAGAGAAAAAGAATTTTGCATTGCCGGAAACTCAGCAAAATGTAACGTGATGTCAAGTTTTGGACATGTTTGATAATTAATGATCTTGCCACACTTGGGATTATGGTTGCTCACTGTTGTTTCAAGCGTTCCTCACTGACTTTGTGTGAACGCTCAGACCCGTGGAAAATTACAGGGAACATTGTCTCACATGCACAATTTGTTTTTTCATCCTGGTCGAGACATAATGCATCTCCTACTCTAACCCTCTCAACCGATTGTTTCATCCTAAACAAAGCCTAACTCAAACCTACACTCGAAATCCAAGTTTTTAAAGGGGTCTAACCACATTAAAACCACCAGACAGGAGAACCTTATAGAGAGTCATCAACACAAGCCAGGAAATCATGAGCTGCTCCTGGCCAGTCTTTAGGACAGTGCCAGCTGGCAGCAAAGCATGTTGAGTTCTGACTAATTACAATAAAGACTTTTCGATTCTATTCTGAAAATGGTCACAAGAAAGTCAAGACAAGAAGAATACACTCTTAAAATATTGTTTTTGAATCTTGGTGGGACATAATGCATTTCGAGGTGTCAAACTTTGACCATTTCTATTGATAGTTCCTAAAATGTGAAAATATCTCACCTCATCTCATTAGCTGCACCGCTTATCCTCAGTAGGGTCGCGGGGGTGCTGGAGCCCATCCCAGCAATCATCGGGCAGTGGGCAGGGGACACCCTGAACTGGTTGCCAGCCAATCGCAGGGCACACAGGGACAGACAACTTGCTCGCTCATTCACACCTAGGGACAATTTGGACCAGTCAATCCACCTGATACGCATGTCTTTGGAATGTGGGGGGAAACCGGAGTGCCCGGAGGCAACCCACGCAAGCACGGGGAGAACATACAAACTCTGCACAGTAAGTCCGGTAGCTGGATTTGAACCCACACAGGAGGTTCCCAAGACCTTAGAACTGTGCCGCACACGCGCTGACCCCTGCGCCGCCGTGCTGCCCATGTGAAAATATATTTAATTATTTTTTATCAGCGACTTATAGTCCAGTGCTGCTTGTATATCCTTTTTGTTTTTGTCATTTTTTTAATCATAACAAGTCCCATAGGGCAGCACAGAGTACAGACTACTATTACACCGCATCCTCAACATGAAAATACAGGTAAAAAACAGATGGTCCTTTGACAGCTTCCTGAGTTTAACATCAATCATAAGCTATTGAATATAAGTATGTTTTAAGCCTAAATTTAAATCCTTCCACCGAGGTTGCAGATGGAATCTCAGAGGTTCGAGCATTCCATGGCAACGGGGCCTGGATGGAGAACGCTCCCGAACCAGAGGATTTCTTCTTGGCTCTTGGGATCACTAGTAGACCAGCATTTTCCGAGGAGGAACATAGGGCCAAGTTAAATCTGAAAGATATGAGGGAGCAAGTCCATGCATGATTTGGTATACTACCAACAGAACCTTAAAATCACATCTTAAGCTAACAGGGAGCCAATGCAGGTTAGCTAAAATCGGGGTCATGTGATCAAACTTTCTTGTCTTAGTTAAAAGCCTCGCTGCAGCATTTTGTACCAGCTGAAGGCTCTTGATTTTGGACTTCGGGAGACCGGAGAGTAGTGCATTACAGTAATCGAGAATTTTTTATTATTATGAAATTTTCTCCGAGCCGGATGTTCTCATGAAAAGAGCCTCACCTAGCTCGCGAGCATTACCGACCCCTGATTTAAATTACCGTATTTTCCGCACTATAAGGCGCACCTAAAAGCCTTTATTTTTTTCAAAAGCTGACCATGCGCCTTATAATACAGTGCGCCTTATTTATGGATCAATATTAAATCGCAATGTCTTCCAACTAACTTGCAGCCGCCGACTAGATTTTCCCCCAAACGCCAAGTAGTCCGCGGTGTATGCTGGGATTTATTTACCGGCGTTTCATTGGCTAAACAATGAGTCAATCATCATTTGAATCGATCACTATTGGCTAAAGTTATTCGGAGGTCAAGGGGCGGATCCTTTTTATCATTTACAGGCTGGCATTGGCTTGAACGGCAAAACAAAGCCTGCAATTGGCCGAAAAAGATGAATGCGTATAGCACATGATTGACGGCATACAGAAAACATTTTTTTACTATTCTGTATTTGTAAATACTTTATTCTCCTGGATTTACTAAACTCACGGATATAAGAGGACCATGACTGCACATTATTAATGAACACAACGACTTCGGTGAGCTACTTCGGCTATTATATGTTTCAGACTGAACCCGATGTTTCTGTGATAAGCGGTGCAGATAATGGATGGAATGGAGTGTCTATTTTTAAATTAAACTCAATTCCAAGTGTTTATTGTCATATGCACAGTAAAGTTGCGAGCGAAAAAGAAGATAGAAACTAAGGAATGGTTGGCATGAATCCCAAGACTTTAACCTTCCGAATGATGGAACGATGCATTTGAGTGACATCGTACGGACACCGCATCCGCACGTGACCTAAACACGTATTGGCGTCTTATGTATGTCAAATATAGGACCAAAAACTATTTTTTGGGGGTGCGCCCTATAACCCGGTGCGCCTTATAGTGCGGAAAATACGGTAAACCTCAACTCCAAAACCATGTTTAACCGAACAGTATTTAGACTATCTAAATATCCCGATAAAAACTAAAAAAATCCTCAAAATGGTCCCAAGATGGTGTGAAATAGGAGCACAGGAGTTCGGCATCTGGGGTCCCGCTCGCCCTCTCGAGTCAGCATCAAGCGGGCGACACCAATCGATGTGCTTCGCCCTGCAGAGCGTGTCAGCGCCGGGTCTCCCAGCAGGGGATTGTGGGAAATCTGATTTATGATGCCCACCGTCTTGCTGACCACTAATGTTTTTGCTTTTTTGTCTCTCCGTCAGCTGTTTGATTTTCTTTTTCGGGTGACCTCATGAATCGAGGGTGAAGAATGCAGGAGAAGTTATACGGCAGACAGGGTTGGGTAGGGTTACTTTAACTGGATTACTTTCAATTACTTTTGGATTACTCCAATTCCAAATATGCTGATAAAAGACAAAAAAACTAAATATGAATAAAATGACTAAATTTTGTGCAGGCTTGGGGAGTAACGGAATACATAGAATGGCAAAAATGATGTTGGCAAGCTGTTTGGATTTATTTTCGTCGCATTTTATGTTAGTTTTGCCGGAGATCAAAGAGATCAAAGCCAGGAGAGAAAGCTTACCACGTGTTGTGAGTCATCATTTTATTCCCATTTAGTTTCTTTTGTCTTTTATTAGCATATTTGGGATTGGAGTAATCCAAAAGTAATTGAAAGTAATCCAGTTAAAGTAACCCTACCCAACCCTGACGGCAGGTTAGTGAAATTTGATGCTACCCAGAATGCATTGTGTTAGAAAGGGAGTGATACGGGTAAAAGGGAAAAAAAAGAATTGATACTAATCCCACAAAATGTTTATTCGAATTTTTTCAAATGAACATTATTTTTACTTTTTGGGACATGTCTCAAAACCACCCTGTAAGAACAAAACACAAACATTCATTTAACTATTTTCTAGACTATATTGTAATATTTTTTTAGGTTTTGAACCATAATACAAATATTTTTTTGATTTTTCTCCCTCCTCTAGGGGCGCTCTGTCTGATTAAAATAAAAAATGATAGATGGAAAATCGAGAACATGACAAATGCGCTACTTATTCTGCAGATGTTAGAATAGCCAACTGTTAAGTATTCTTTTTATTCTAAAGTGTCTTTTATTATGAGATCGAACCTTCCTGTGTGGAGTTTGCATGTTCTCCCCGTTGTTGGAATTAATTATCAAAATGTAACGTTTACCTAATTGTTCGAATTAGTTATCTGACTCTACTAACCAAACACAACTTACATTCACCCAACAATTTATGCGCGCTTGTTTCTTGAGGGAAAAGATGAACAGGAAGCCGACATTTCCACACTGGGGTAGATTTATTTTCCCTAACAATTTAACTAAGTGTACTCCATCGAAAACGGCCGAATTAGTGACGTTGGAGTCTCTGGGAAGCCTTTTTCTCAAGTCCTTTAGCTCTCTCCTATTGGCCATCTTCTCCCTGCATAATGGAGTGCCGACTCCTCCCATGGGCGCGCCAAGGAAGCTCCCTGGGCTTCACCAGCTCGTAGAAGAGCGTCCCGGTGTCTGGGGTACTCAAAACAACACAGAGCGTTTCTACGTCATCAGGGCCTTTCTGCGTCAACAGCGTCTTGATGTGCTGATTATCTTATCAGCCTTACGTCCCGATCCTGCCTTTCCTGTAAACAATATTTTCCACCAGGTTGCCCTGACCTTGCACCACAGCCCAGTCAGTGAATATCTTTTGCATTATTTGTAATTTGTATTCAATCGTATAAAATCTTTTATAGTCAAATGTATAAAATCCTTCACCGTGCTTGCGTGGGTGTCCTCCGGGCACTCCGGTTTCCTCCCACATTCCAAAAACATGCATGTCAGGTTAATTGACCGGTCCAAATTGTCCCTAGGTGTGAATGAGCGAGTGAGTTGTCTGTCTCTGTGTGCCCAACGACTGGCTGGCAACCAGTTCAGGGTGTCCCCTGCCCACTGCCCGGAGATGGCTGGGGTGGGCTCCAGCACCCCGCGACCCTACTGAGGATAAGCGGTGCTGACAATGGATGGATGGATGTCAGCTGAATGAGTGTATAGCAGCAAGGTGTCAAGTGACTAATTATCATGTCTCTTGCGCATTACAGAGAGGTAGAAATGAGACTCGACCAAGTTATGCTATTACTGTACTTCCATAAAAAAATCAAAACATGTTCCAACAAGAAACATAAATGCTTTAAGTCTCATCTTGGCCGAGCTCACCAGTGCCTTACACACATAATGAGGAGGTAGAGAGAAAACACGACCAAGTTGTGCTACTATTTCGATGAATAATCAAAATATATTAATGAAGAATCTAAATCCTTCAAAACTTGTCTTGGTCGTGTACTCTGGTTCGTTGTGCATTTTATAAGGTGGAAGAGAGAAAACACGACTAGTTTGTGTGTCTACCTCCTGAAGGATTGTATACATTTTACTATAAAGTATTTTATCCGATTAAATACAAGTTACATTTATCAAGTGCAATGAAGATTTTCACTGAGTGGGCTTCAGGTCACGCTGTTCCAAATTCGGAATGTTTTGGCTGGGGACTTTTGATGACAGGACTCTGACGAAGGACGCCAGGCATTGTTTTGATAAACGCTCGGTGTTGTTTTGAGTTTCTCCAGACATCGAGGCGAGGGGGTGGACCCCAGGTGGGTGCTTTCATTGGCACGCCCATGGGAGGAGCCGGCACACTAGCTTGCGGAAAAACCGTGGGCCGAGGAGGAAGCAGAAGATCGAGAGAGGAGGCTTGACGGAGACTCGAGCGACACTAATTCGGCTAATTGGGCCATATATTTCGATGGAGTTCACTTAGTTCAATTATTTAAGAAATTAAATGTGGAAATGCCAGTCTCTTGTTCATTTTTCCATCAAGAAATGAGCGCGCGTTGTTAGGAGAATGCAGGTTGTGTTTGGTTAATGGAGTCAGACAACTTATTCGAACAATTTGGTAAACGGTACATTTCTAAAGGGTTCTATCTGCACTCTTCACTTTCACCTTATTTTAATTCATTGATTTTCTTATGTTTTATCTGTGGTTTTAATGCATTATAAAAACCCCATTTAAAATTTTCAATGCATTTTATTGTGTGTTTTTAACCTGTCTGCCATTTTTGTAAAGCACTTTGAATTCCCTTGTGTATAATTGTGTTATACAAATAAACTTGCCTTGCCTTGCCTTAATATTTAATTTCTAACACTCCCCAAAATATTTTCCTGAGGAACATAAATGATGGAGATCTTTCAATCAAGTGATGTCTGCTAATTCAAGATTCTAGCGTCGCTAAAATCGACTCATTATCGACTTGTTTTTCTATCTGCTGATAACTGTGACGTCATATTTGGTTGTTATCCTATATTTATAGGCTCGCTAATAATCGTGCATCCCTCTGTCACGAGGTGGGTGACCGGACCAGAACGGAGGCAGGAGGCAGAAAGGGAGAACTCAATTGCGTAGACAATCATAACTTTTATTTAACAAAATAAAAGTCGTCCAAAAACTCCGGGACAAAACAGAACAAAAACATTCTTACACTCAGAATGGTCAAGTACAGGTTTCCTCCGACTCAAACTAAACAGGACAGGACATAACAGAACAGAAAAGGTGTAATGAGCCAACGCCCGCAATACCCACAACCCAACCTTAAGTTGCAGCCACGCAATTAGCTGATCTGCTTCAGCTGGTGCCCAGGGGGCGGGGCAGACCGGTCGCCACGGCGACCATGACACCCTCCTTCTATTCTCCTGTGAGGAGTTGACAGTCCCTACGATATGTTTTATAATATGTCATGACTCAAACATTTTTCTCCTTGTTAAATAACGCAAATTTTAGCGTATTTCGCGTTTCTCCATCTTCTTAAAAGCCGACCTCCACGTGGCCCCTCCACTCCTCCCGCCATAAACAAAACGAAGATTCGCGCCGTTTTTTCCCCTCCCCGGCACCGATTCCGTCACTCTCTTTTATACGTTTCATTAAGACGGAAATCCCATTAGTTGACGCTCCCACCCCACCTCTCGGGGTTAACAACTTTTGCTTAGGCATGTAAATTCCCAGCTTAGTCAGCCCGCATTATAAAAAAAAAGTCCTGAAATACGTGTGCCGAGATGTGACAGGAAACGGCGCATCTCATGAATATTGCGAAGGCGGTTGAAGGGACGGTGACTTATCTGCAACGGACAGGAAGACCACTTCGGCCTCCTCGATTAACCTGCCTCCTCCCCAGGTTGCTGCCGGGAACGTAGAAAAGTTTGGAGCGGATATCGTTTCCAGATGAACTTGAAAAATGGAGAAAAGTTCATGGTAGAGGCCCAAAAATAAGATTTTATCGATCAAATAAAAAGCTAAAAATGTTTTGATCCAATAAACTGCTTCTATCCATGCCCATTATACTGCCAATCTGGGGTACACACAGGCAATGTTCCCTGTAATTTTCTACGGGTCCGAGCGTTAACACAGAGTAGGTGAACAACGCTTGAAACAACAGTGAGCAACGGCAATCCCAAGAGTGGCAACTGAGTCATCATCAAACATGTCCAAAACTTGACATCACGTTACATTTTGCTGAGTTTCCGGAAATGCAAAAAAAAATTTCACTTTTGAATGAATTGCAAAGGTTGTACGGCCGTTTTTACAACAATTCTTTCACAAGATTTTCATTTCTTTTTTTCCCTGGTATCTTTTGTCGCATACTACTAATATTTTGGGGGGCTTATTTAGTCGGTTGCACGATACAGAACTGTATTTAATCACATTTTTTAGTGGAAGTACAATGTTGGCAACAAGATTCATCTCATCTCATCTCATTAGCTACACCGCTTATCCTCAGTAGGGTCGCGGGGGGGCTGGAGCCCATCCCAGCAATCGTCGGGCAGTGGGAAGGGGACACCGTGAACTGTTTGCCAGCCAATCGCAGGGCACATGGGGACAGACAACTCACTCGCTCATTCGCACCTAGGGACAATTTGGACCGACCAATTCACCTGAAATGCATGTTTTTGGAATGTGGGAGGAAACCGGAGTGCCCGGAGGAAACCCACGCAAGCACGGGGAAAACATATAAACTCCGCACAGGAAGTCTGGAGCTGGATTTGAACCCACGCAGGAGGTTCCCAAGACATGAACTGTGCCGCACATGCGCTAACCACTGCGCCGCCGTGCTGCCCTGCAACAAGATTGACTTGGTATAATTGGAAATTATTTGAATGCAACACAAACTTTTTCCCTGTTTTTTTTTTTCATTTTTTTAATCCCTTTAAAAAAAATCTCATTGTTTTTATTTTTTTCTTAGCTGTTACTTTTTCTTTTTGTTCTCTATTTACTTTTTTCATTTGTTTTTTTCTTTTTTTCTGGCTTTTTTCTGAATGTTTCCTTCTTTTTTCTCTTCCTTTTGTTTCTTTTTTTCTCAGCTTTTTACTACTTTTTCATTTTGGTATTTTTTTCTTTTTTGTTCTATTCCCCCTTCCTTTAAGTCATATTGTGCATAATTTGACAGAATATTTGGTTATATATGGATGAAAGAAGCAAAAACAACCTGAAGAGCCGTTTAGGACCCAAAAGAGCCGGTTCCTTTTAGTGAGCCGAGCCGAAGAAGCCGGTTCTCGAAAAACTTTAAAAGTCACACCCGCAGCTTAGAGGGACCATTGCGCTGGATAGATTTTCTTGTGTGCTGAGAATGTGCAGGCAGTGCGCGATTGCGCACGCGCGTAGTTTAGAGGGAACACCGCACACGGGGCACCAGCATTAGCAGGAAAGACCAGACCCCCTTATCCCCAGCCACTTCTTTCATTTCATCCTGACAGAATCCAAAAGCCAGCAGGATAGTCCTTCTAGCACCTTCTGGATTGTCCTTAGCCCGGGAAAACGTCCAGGAAGTATACGGGCCATATACCCAAGCCACTTCAGCAGAAATTCATCCTTGACGCCTTTCTCCTAATGGTAAAAGTTAATTTTTATTTTTATCAACCCTTAAAAAAGTTCCTAAAATACACAAAGTTTTCATTCTGGTTCCATCCATGTATCCAGAACCGATACCCGAGACACCTCAGCTGAAATACATTGTTGATTTATTTTGTCATCAACAGAAATTAATAAGTAAAATCGACCCCTTTTCTTATGCTTGGGAAAAGTCTGGTTGCTGGGCAAGCAGCCTTAGCCCTCCCTATTTCCGACTGCGACTGCTTAATTGGCGCCAACAGCCCGGACAGCTGATTGGCTGATGCTCTCTTTTTAAACCCCCCCGCTTCCAAGAGGAAGCCGTCAGATCGTTATGCGAACTGTTGCCACCAGGTCAGTAAGCCCTTATGTCCGGCTCTGTTCCTGCCCTGCTTTTCTCTGCCTGATCCTCGTTGCCAACCTGTTTCCGGACCTGACTTTGCCCCGTTCTGCCTGCCTGTTACCTGATCTGTTTTGCCCCGTTACCTGCCTGCCTCCCGTAGCCGACCTCGTTTCCAAACTTGACACCGCCTTTGCTCTCCAGTTCCGGCCAGCGACATGTCATTCCCGCCTGTCTTCCATTCTCCTCGCCCGCCACCTGCTACCCGTGTTCGTCGATCCTCGGATGGTGGAAGCAAGCCCTTCTCTCCCTCTTATCAATAAAATCTGAGAAAACGAACGCTACTAGGTCCTGTCTCCGTTCCTGGTTCGTGACAAAGTCAGCCTAGAGGCGTAATCTCTTCAACGTGTTCCAGTTAGTCCCTGAGGCCTCCTGCTGCTTTAACATGGCCGAAAACCTCTAAAGAGGCATCTGAACTGGATGCCTGAGCCACCTCAGCTGAACTACATCCTTGACCTCTTTCGTAATCAGTTAATGATGACAAATGATGAGTTAATGAAGGAGATACCAGACCTGCATTACCCCAGCCATTTCGTCCAGCTCATCTGACAGAATCTCAAACCAGCCAAGAGGCATAGTCTCTTCAACGTGTTCTGGTTGGTCCCTGAAGTCTTTAGGTTTTTTCCGCATTAGCTTAAAACTATTGAGAAAGTGTCCAAACAGGATGCCTGAGCCACTTCAGCTGCCTCTACTCTCATCATTGTGTCCTGCTCCTTATATCTTGTGGTTAGCATTATACATCACAATTCATTGGTTAGTATTCATTGTTTAAGTCATCCAAAACAAGCCCTTACCTTCATCAATTCTCCTAACCCAGGAGTGTCAAACACATTTTAACTCGGGGGGGCCACACGATAGAACAAACATTTTGTCGAGGGGGCCGGACTAGTCGATTAAGGAGAAAGAAAAAGAGAGATAAATAAATAAGAGAAAGAGGGAGGGAAAACGAGAGAGGGCGGGACAAAGAAAGTAAAAAAGGGGAGAGAGACAGAGAGCGTGAGAAACAAGAGATAAAAAGTTGTGAGAGAGGGGGAAAAGAAAGGGAGAGGAAGAAAGAAATCCATAGAGAAATAGAAAGACAGAAGGAGAGAAAAGAGAAAAGAAAGCGCAAAGGGTAGGAAGAGAGAGAGAGAAAGGGAAAAAAATGACATTAAAGCAAAAGAGGTTAAAAGACACAGAGAGAGAAAGAGACAAAGAGCAACAAAGGAAGAGAGAGAGAGAAAGAAAGAGAAAGAGAGAGAAAGAAAGAGAAAAAGAGAGAAAGAAAGAGCGAGAAAGACAAAGAAAGAGAAAGAGAGAGAAAGAAAGAAAGAAAGAAAGAGAAAGAGAGAGAAAGAAAGAGCAAGAAAGAGAAAGAAAGAGCGAGAAAGAAAGAGCGAGAAAGATAAAGAAAAAGCGAAGTTAAAAAGACACAGAGAGAGAAAGAGACAAAGAGCAACAAAGGAAGAGAAAAAGAGAGACACAGAGAGTGAAAGAGACAGAGACATAGTTGGAGAAAAGGGGCAGAAAAGAAAGAGAGGGAGAGAGAGAGAGAAATAAATACAAGTATGCTGTCAGGGGACCGGACCAGAACGGAGGCAGGAGGCAGGAAGGCAGAACTCATTTGCTCAGAGAAAGACACAAAGAGCAACAAAGGAAGAGAGAGAGAGAGAAAGAAAGAGAAAGAGAGAGAAAGAAAGAGAAAGAGAGAGAAAGAAAGAGAAAGAGAGAGAAAGAAAGATAAAGAGAAAGAAAGAAAGAAAGAAAGAGAGAGAGAGAAAGAAAGAGCAAGAAAGAGAAAGAAAGAGAAAGAGAGAGAAAGAAAGAGCAAGAAAGAGAAAGAAAGAGCGAAGTTAAAAAGACACAGAGAGAGAAAGACACAAAGAGCAACAAAGGAAGAGAAAAGGAGAGACACAGAGAGTGAAAGAGACAAACAGAGAGTGGGAGAAAAGGTGTGGAATAGAGAGAGAGAGAGAGAGCGAGAGAGCGAGAGAGCGAGAGAGCGAGAGAGCGAGAGAGCGAGAGAGCGAGAGAGCGAGAGAGCGAGAGAGAGCGAGAGAGAGATAAATAAATAAATAAATAAATACAAGTACAGTGTCTTTGTTCGAGGCACTTGGCTTTGGCAACATCAAGTTGACCTATTTCAACCTGCAGCTTGTTCTTCTCTTGCGCTTCTGGCCCGCGGGCCGCCCGTTCGACACCCGTGTCCTAAACCGAACCTTCTCGAGACCCATGGCAGCACTTGACAGGCCACTTTCCAGGCGCTGTATTTCCGAGCCGCCTGTTCAATACTTTGACGACAGATCTCCATCCTGATCGATGGCTGGACTTCCCGTCCCCAAGCCGGGACGCGGCAGCCCTCCTTCCGTTCCCGCGGCAACGCTTCCGTCTTTGTCTGGACGGAGAAACGACAACAAGTCGATGTCCTGTCTGTCCACGGGGAAACATACACACACTTGCCGTCCTTTAGACACACACATGCATACCTGTCAAGCTTATTTTCCCTTACAAAATACAAAATAATCTTACACCATTTTTTTCCCAAACGTGTTTATTTATGTAGTTTAACATGTTATATTGTACATGTGTTTCCTTATATCATATATACCGTAAATTCCGGACTATAAGCCGCTACTTTTTCCCCGATCTTTCAACCCTGCGGCTTATTCAGTTGATGCGGCCAATTTATGTAATTTTTCTAAGGGCGCTCTAGTGTTGCTACCATTAACTTCCCTGTCAAAGCTATATTATTATTATTAAAGGTTTGAAAACTCTCTCAGTGTTCCGTCTTTCTTTGTAAATTTGTGTAACCCATGTATAATATGTATTTGCAACTGTATATTTTTGTAATGTATTTATTTGTATTTATTTTAGACACTTATTCTGATATGTTTTGCACGGGTGAACGAAAAAGGACGGGCGGAACAAACGCGGGGTGCCGAGTTTAAGTGGGGACCACTAAAGGTGAGAGAAAGAAGAGGGGGTAAAAAAGTTGGTTAAAGAAAAAGGAGTTGCGTGAGTAAATGTGTTCATCTGATATATTTTTCCCACCTTTACCTTTGGAAATATACACTTTTTTCCTTGGATTACTTTCAATTGGACCCGGACTCTGCAGGTCTGCATCAAACCTTAAGTACCGGTATCATTTTCCGTTCATTTTGCCGGCTGTGATTTTTGGACTGTGGACTTTAATGAAGGACATTTAGTTTCAATCACGGGACTTGAAGTCAGGTTTGGGTTGATTTTGTGTTTGTGTTACATGTTTAAATGTGGGCGCATGCGGCTTATATACAGGTGCGGCTTGTGTATGTACAAAATCGGTTTTCCTCTTAAAATGTGGTGGGTGCGGCTTATAATCAGGTGCGCTATATAGTCCGGAATTTACGGTATTGTTAATGAACATTTTGTTGTGAGATCCTGAGTTGCTCGACATGAATGAGCTTTAGTTTTAGAAAAAAGTTCAGAAATGAAGTCGCTTGGACGTTCACTGTAGAAGGAAAAAATACATGAAGTATAATTGAGTAGAATAATACATTTTCTTATTCAAATTATGAATTCATTTTCTGCATTCAATTATTGTTGGTAATATACTGATTCAGGGGATAACCACAAACCTGTCTTTTTTCATTTTCTCCTTTTATACTTCCTTCTGTCATGAAACGAACCGGGAAGCAGGAAGTCGGAACTCATATGCGTAGACGATCCGTCACTTTAATTAGGAAATAAAAGACAAAACAAAAGGCAATCAAAATTACAAACTAGGCATTACTCAGATCAAACAGGCATGAACAGGTCTTCAACAAGGTAAAGCAATGGCCTGGCAACGGGCAGTCCCAAATGGAGCGTTTATGTACTCCACAAGCAATCAGTTCAATGCGTCTCAGCCGGTGTCAAGGGGCGGGGCCAGCTGGGTGCCGTGACAACCGTGCAGGACATGACACCTTTGTTTCTTAACTTCTTTATACAACATAATATTTCATAATAGAATGCATCGAAGCAAGTGAGCCGTTTGAGAGCCGGCTCTCTTGAATGAGTTGAGCCGAAAAAGCCGGTTCTCTAAAAAGAGACGGACTTCCTTTCACTACATAATTACCACATGAAATCAGAGGCAGCAGATGCATGTGCACAGTAGCATCAAACCGCTCGCTTTGTTTGCAACGAAAAAAACGATACCGAGATAGAGGCTACCGCGGCAAACTCGTTTGACTTGATTGATTTGCCGTTTGGTGATAGTCGGTGTATACCGGATGGTACCCATAATTGACAAATTTGCGTTTTTCCGTACAGATTTTCTCGTACGTCGTACACGTTTTAAAATGCATAATAAACGTACTTTGTGCGGCAAAAACGTACAGCTTGACAGGTATGCACATGTGCGCTGAAAAGATCACGTAAATAATAGCTAAATATTAATAACAATATCAGAACACACATTTCCAATTATGAATGAATAAAACAAAATAATTGCTACATTAAAACAGTCGGACTACACTGTTCATGTGTTTTTGTAAACCTCACTAATTGTGTACGAAAGAAAGAAAGACAAAAAGACAAAAAGACAAAAAGGCAAAAAGGCAAAAAGACATAAAGACATAAAGACATAAAGACATAAAGACATAAAGACAAAAAGACAAAAAGACAAAAAGACAAAAAGACAAAAAGACAAAAAGACAAAATGACAAAATGACAAAATGACAAAATGACAAAAAGACAAAAAGACAAAAAGACAAAAAGACAAAGACAAAAAGACAGAAAGACAGAAAGACAAGAAAGACAAGAATGACAAGAATGACAAGAATGACAAGAAAGACAAGAAAGACAAGAAAGACAAGAAAGACGAAAAGACAAAAAGAAAGACAAAAAGACAAAAAGAAAGACAAAAAGACAGAAAGAAAGACAAAAAGAATGACAAAAAACAGAAAGAAAGACAAAAAGACAGAAAGACAGAAAGAAAGACAGAAAGAAAGAAAGAAAGAAAGAAAGAAAGAACGAAAGAAAGAAAGAAAGGAAGAAAGGGTAGGGAGAGTGAAAGGAAGGGAAATAAAGAACAAAATAATGGAAGGAAGGAACGAAGGAAGGAAGAAAAGAGGAAGAAAAAACTGTGAGACCATATTTCTCAATACAAGCCAAATGAAGTTGATTGCTCTTATATTAAGAATAATGTTTCCCATTTTATTAGAGAAATTGAATACAACATCTTGAATGAATGAATGAAAACTTTATTTGAACATCAAAACAAAAACAGAACAAAAACAATAACTCAACAACAAAATAATGTTACATCACATGTTCGAAAAGGGGCAGTAAGAAGCAAATGCTTATATTCCCTACCCCTTCATCTTCCTTATTAAACACACCAACGATATAACAACAATTGTAATACTAATAATAATAACAGTTTTGATATATAAGAATAGCAAAAAAAACACAAAGTTAACTAGACGCACCACTCGTTCTCCATTTTCTTCTTCTCTGTATTCTGCCAGTATGTTATTTTGTATTTATATTTGAACACGTGAATAGTTGGACAATGTTTGATCTGGTCTTGTAAATTGTTCCAAAGTTTGACTCCACACACAGACACACACATACTTTTCCTGGTGGTTCTCACCTTTGGGATTATGAATTATCTTAAAATAGGAAAACTGATCCCTATAAGTGGCGCCGAAATTCTGTTCCCTAAAACGCCTGAATTTGAGTGACGGTATGTGATGACCCTCCCTGAGAAATAATTTGTCTTTCCTATTTTTAGTTGACGCTGCTGGAGCGTCACATACACCCTGATGGCAACCCGCCGTTCACTCTCCCCTCCCCACTTCAGGATCGGGTCCGTTTACGGCAAGCCAAAGCCGTCGGATTCAGGCCATCCGTCGCCGATCTGGCCGAGCGACCACGACTCCTCAAACGGGATCAAGGCCGCGGCTTAAGCAAAGAAGCTGTCGGAGAACCGGATTTCACTCGAGTCCAAGCGTGTCTTTTGGACAAACTCGCCCGATTCGCTTCTCCGAACAGGAGATTTCCCGTCGCCGTGGCCATGAATGACAAGTCGGGAACGGGCGCTTTTCCACAAACATAATCGGAAAATCACGGGAATGTCGGGTCAGGTAGTGCAGTCCACAAACTTTTAGCAGGTTAACTTAATCAATGTAGCTAGATTCCTAGCTAGCATGGTATCCATCCATCCATCCATCCATCCATCCATCCATCCATTCATTCATCCATCCAGCCATGGATCTATTTCCGTATCTAGCTACCTTTTCTTAGCAAGTTAGCAACCTCAATTTAGCTAGGTTTCTAGCTAGCTTGAAATTGTATTTTTATGTCCATCCATCCATCCATCCAGGTAGTTGGCTAGCTGTAGTTAGCTGGTTAACTTCATTAATGTACCTAGATTTCTAGCTAGCTTGGTTTCCATCCATCCATCCATTCATCAATCCATCCATCCATCCATTCATTCATTCATCCATCCAGTCATGGATGTATTTCCGTTTCTAGCTACCTTGTCTTAGCAAGTTAGCAACCTCAATTTAGCTAGGTTTCTAGCTAGCTTGAAGTTGTGTTTGAATGTCCATCCATCCGTCCATCCAGGTAGTTGGCTAGCTGTAGTTAGCAGGTTAACTTCATCAATGTACCTAGATTTCTAGCTGGCTTGGTTTCCATCCATCCATCTATTCATCAATCCATCCATCCATTCATTCATCCATCCAGCCACGGATCTATTTCTGTATCTAGCTAATTGTAGTTAGCAAGTTCGCGACCTCAATTTAGCTAGGTTTCTAGTTAACTTGAAATTGTATTAGTATGGCTATCCATCTATCCATCCAGGTAGTTGGCTAGCTGTAGTTAGCAGGTTAACTTCATCAATGTAGCTAGATTTCTAGCTAGCTGGTTTCCATCCATCCATCAATCCATTCATTCATCTATCCAGCCATGGATCTATTTCCGTATCTAGCTACCTTGTCTTAGCAAGTCAGCGACCTCAATTTAGCTAAGTTTCTAGCTAGCTTGAAATTGTATTTGTATGTCCATCCGTCCATCCATCCAGGTAGTTAGCTAGCTGTAGTTAGCAGGTTAACTTTATCAATGTAGCTGGATTTGTAGCTGGCTGGTTTCCATCCATCCATCCAGCCATGGATCTATTTCAGTATCTAGCTACCTTGTCTTAGCAAGTTAGCGACCTCAATTTAGCTAGGTTTCTAGCTAGCTTGAAATTGCATTAGTATGTCCATCCATCCATCCGTCCATCCATCCAGGTAGTTGGCTTGCTGTAGTTAGCAGGTTAACTTCATCAATGTAGCTAGATTTCTAGCTGGCTTGGTTTCCATCCATCCATCTATTCATCAATCCATCCATCCATCCATCCATCCATCCAGTCATGGATGTCTTTCCGTATCTAGCTACCTTGTCTTAGCAAGTTAGCAACCTTAATTTAGCTAGGTTTCTAGCTAGCTTGAAATTGTTTTTGAATGTCCATCCATCTGTCCATCCAGGTAGTTGGTTAGCTGTAGTTAGCAGGTTAACTTCATCAATGTAGCTAGATATCTAGCTAGCATGGTTTCGATCCATCCATCCATCCAGCCATGGATCTAGTTCCATATCTAGCTACCTTGTCTTAGCAAGTTAGCGACCTCAATTTAGCTATGTTTCTAGCTAGTTTGAAATTGTATTTGTATGTCCATCCATCCATCCAGGTAGTTGACTAGCTGTAGTTAGCAGGTTAACTTCATCAATGTAGCTAGATTTCTAGCTAGCATGGTTTCCATCCATCTATTCATCCATCTATTCATCCGTCCAACCATCCAACTAACTAGAAGCTCAATATATTCATGGTGTCACGAACCAGGACAGGAAACAGGAACGAGAACCCAATCGCGTTTTCGGACGAAATGTAAAACAAAGGTCGAGGTGAGCCCGACACGTGCCCCCCTTCGGGTCCCCAGGGGTCCCTCACGGGCTACCCCCAGGCCTGTCAACTCCCATCCAGATGATGTGAAGCATACGGTATGACGCTCTGCATTAGCGCCAGCGGCATTAGCACGAGCGGCGTTAGCTGACAGCTGAGGCCCATTTGCTCTCCGAGATGGAGCGCCGGCGCCATTACCACCGGACCGAACGCCGATACCTGGCCGAGCACCTGAACGCAGCCGCCGCCGAATTGCCGCCTCAGCGCTTTTTCTCCTAGCTTTTAGCGACGGGGCTAGGCGGGGGCGGAGGGGCGGGGCTTAGAACCGGCCCACCGATTGGCAAGGTGTCTCATCGAGAAAGACGTCCTCGGCCCATTCGAATCGACGTGTTATCAATTATTCACTCGAGGCGCTAGCTAGGTGAAGATGCTAGCGCTCGACGTGAGCGGATGCGTTAGCACGTGTTCCAGATTTCCTTTTTAAAGTTTTTCTGGAATAGAAATCTTTATTTGCAAGAATAGTAACTACAAAGTTGGTTAACACTAAGAAAATATGGGGATAACAAAGTAGACAGAAACCCATGCTAATTAGCTAATGCCTTCCAGGACGCCGGTACACCAGCTAAAAACATTACAATAAGAAAATGGTGCATTGTGGGTCCAACTTATGTCTCGTACGTGTACACATATAAAGGAAAAATACAATCTTGAATGAATAATATCAAAGAATATCTTTATTAAAATAGTTGCATTTAACTGTCCCAGTGTTCCTATCAATCTCATTGATTGTAAAGGATAAAGACAGAAAGAAAGACAGAAAGAAAGAAACAAAGAAAGAAACAAACAAAAAGAATCAAAGAAAGAAATAAAGAAAGGAAGAAAAAAGATAAGATAGATAAAGAGAAAGAGAAGGAGAAAAAGAAAGACAGAAAGAAATAAGGGAGGATAAAAAGAAAGAAAAAAAGACAGAAAGGGAGAGAGAGAGAAAGAGAGAGCGAGAGAAAGAAAGAAACAAACAATCAAAGGAAGAAAGAAAAAAAGAAAGAAACAAAGAAAGATAGATAAAGAGAAAGAGAAGAAGAGAAAAAGAAAGACAAAAATAAATAAGGGAGGATTAAAAGAAGGAAAGAAAGAAAGAAAAGAAAGAAAGGAAGAGAGAGAAAGGAAGAAAAAAGAAAGAAAGATAAAAAATAGATAAAGAGTAAGAGAGGAAGAGAAAAAGACACAAAAAAGAAAAAGAGAAAGTAGGAAAGAAAGAAAGATAGATGAGAAAGAAAGAAAGTAGGAAAGAAAGAAAGAAACATAGATAGAGAAAAAGAAAGATAAGAAAGAAAAAAAGGAAGAAAAAAAGAAAGTAGGAAAGAAAGAAAGATAGATGAGAAAGAAAGACAGTAGGAAAGAAACAAAGAAAGATAGATCAAGAGAAAGAGAAGAAGAGAAAAAGAAAGACAGAAAGACAAAAATAAATAAGGGAGGATTAAAAGAAAGAAAGAAAGAAAAGAAAAGAAAGGAAGAGAGAGAGAAAGGAAGAAAAAAGAAAGAAAGATAAAAAAATAGATAAAGAGTAAGAGAGGAAGAGAAAAAGACACAAAAAAGAAAAGAAAAAAAGAAAAAGAGAAAGTAGGAAAGAAAGAAAGATAGATGAGAAAGAAAGAAAGTAGGAAAGAAAGAAACATAGATAGAGAAAAAGAAAGATAAGAAAGAAAAAAATAAAGGAAGAAAAAAAGAAAGTAGGAAAGAAAGATAGATGAGAAAGAAAGACAGTAGGAAAGAAAGAAACATAGATAGAGAAAAAGAAAGATAAGAAAGAAAAAAAGGAAGATAAGAAGAAAAAAGAAATATAGTGAAAAAGAAAGAGAGAGAGGGAGAGAGAGAGAGAGAGAGAGAGAGAGAGAGAGAGAGAGAGAGAGAGAAAGATAAATAAATACAAGTACAGTGTCTCTGTTCGAGGCACCTGACTTTGGCAACATCAAGTTGACATATTTCAACTTGCAGCTTGTTTTTCTCTTGCGCTTCTCTGAGTGTTGGGCCGGATTCAATCCCTTAGCAGGCCTGATCCGGCCCGTGGGCCGCCAATTTGACACCTGTGCCTTAGACTAATTTGCATTTCCTGTATACATATTACAAATGTTACATGCGATATGACCAAAAAATATGCATCAATGTAGTTATTGAAATTTATGATTAAAATTCAGAAGAAAGCAAAAAACAAATTCAAAATAAAAGATAACATGACTTAATGAATTTTCGTTTAAATAACATTTTTATGGGGGTTCCTGCATTCGACAGAGGGGGGGGGGGGGCGCACCCCGAGGAACCCCTCAAAAATATGTCTCAAATCCGTTCTCAAGAAAAGAGGTTTGGGGGGGCTGAAGGTGGGTCAGCTGAAAGGCACCATGGGACTTATCACGGGGGCCACGCGGGATTGGCTGAGGATTTGGAGGCCGGGACGCCAGGAAGGGATCAGCCGGCGACATCATTAACCGCGGGAAGATTCCGGCCCGTTTTCACGCGCTCCGCTTTGTTGCTGGCGGGAATTTCTTCTCTGGGATTCTCGCGACCCCCAAGGAGGACCAGGCAGAAATTCTCCTCAAAAAATTGCTACGGTGTAAAAATGAAAAGGCTGCAATTGGGCTGCTCTGACTTGTTTCCTTCTCTAGCCGGTTTGCCCCTATTGGCTATGGTTTGCCGCTAGTTGGTATTGTTTCTTTTTAGCTTCTCCTGCTTCAACCTTCCACGTCTGCTAATGCAAGTCAAGGTTGCTGAGTTTCGTGTTAATGTATTTTTTACTTTTTTTCCCCACTGTTTTCTTCTCTAGTCGGTTTGCCCCTATTGGCTATGGTTTGCCGCTAGTTGGTATTGTTTGTTTTTAGCTGCTCCTGCTTCAACCTCCCACGTCTGCTAATGCAAGTCAAGGTCGCTGAGTTTCGTGTTAATGTATTTTGGACTTTTTTTCCCCACTGTTTCCTTCTCTAGCCGGTTCGCCCCTATTGGCTATGGTTTGCCGCTAGTTGGTATTGTTTGTTTTTCGCTGCTCCTGCTTCAACCTTCAGTCGCTTTTGCCTTGCACAGCTGCTAATGCTAGTCAACGTCGCTAGTCCCATGATCTAGATACCAATGATTTTTTTCCCTTATTTTCTTCTCTAGCCACTTATGTTAGCGACTTGGCTACAGGCAATTGATTGCTGCAAACCGCGATTGTTAGTCGGCCTTTTCTTCCACGTCTGCTAATGCAAGTCAAGGTTGCTGAGTTTCGTGTTTGACTTTTTTTCCCACTGTTTCCTTCTCTAGCTGGTTTGCGCTAGATGATATTGTTTGTTTTTAGTTGCTCCTGCTTCTACCTTCAGTCTCTCTTGCCTTGCACGGCTACTACTCCTAGTCAACGACGCTGTCCCGTGATCTAGACAGCTATTGCTTTTTTTTCCTTTTTTTCTCTAGCCACTCAAGTTGGCCACTTGGCTACAGGCTATGGCTCGCCGCTAACTGCGGTTAGCTGCTCTTTCTTCAACCTTCAGTCTCTTTTGCCTTGCACGGCTGCTAATGCTAGTCAATGTCGCAAGTCCCTTGATCTAGATACCAATGATTTTTTTTCTCTTATTTTCTTCTCTAGCCACTCATGTTAGCCACATAGCTACAGGCTATGGCTCACCAAAAACCACTAGCTGCTCCTGCTTCAGCCTTCAGTGTCTCCTGCCTTCCACAGCTGCTAATGCAAGTCAAGGTCACTGAGTTTCGTGCTCATGTATTTTTGACTTTTTCCACTGTTTCCTTCTCTGGTCAATCACATTACCCACTTGGCTGTAGGCTATGGGTTGCTGCTGCCGCTCTTGTAATTGTTAAATGACACTGCCTCAGCCAACAGTTTTACTAGCATTCCAAAGCTGGTCACTGAGTCTTTCCACTGTTTCCTTTTCTAGTCAATTGTTTTAGACACTTGGCTTCAGGCTCTCGCTTGCTAGCCGCTACTGTTATTCTTTGCTGCTCCTGTTAAAGCATTTAGTGTCTCTTGCCTTCCGCAGCTGCTGATGCAAGCCAATGTCACTCAGTTTCGTGATTCATGTATTTTTGACTTTTTTCAACCGTGTCCTTCTCTAGCCTCTCTGTAGCACCTTGCTGCTTGTCGTTAAAGTTATTTTTAGCTGATACTGCTTCATCCTACAGTGTCACTTGCATTCCATAGCTACATATTTAGAGTAAAGTCACTATGTTTTTCCTTCTCTAACCACTTGTGTCAGCCACTTTAGCTTTGTTAGTCTACCCTTGCAGATTGTAACAAATTCTACCAAAATACCTTTCAAACATGGCGGCTACATATCATTTCGTAATGATGTCTTTACAGACTGTGGGTATGTAATTAATTATTACTTCTAAAAAAGGTTGCTTCTCTTTCAGTGTCACGCAGGCAAACATCACTGAGTTCCATGAGTCAGGCATCTGTATCTTTTCCCCCCACTGTTTTCTTCTCTAGTGAAGGATTTTATACATTTGACTATAAAGGATTTTATACGATTGAATACGAGTTACATTTATTGAGTGCAATGAAGATTTTCACAGAGTAGGCTTAGGTTCAATGAGCAGTGAAATTTGAGGGCACCCTGGTAGAAAATTTTGTTTACAGGAATGGCGGCTGATAAGATAGTCAGCACACCTGACGACGGAGGACGGCAGGCATTGTTTGAGAAACGCTCTCCGCTGTTTTGAGTTTTCCAGACATTGCGGCGAGGTGGTGGGGCTCACGTTGGGCTTCACTGGCACGCCCATGGGTGGAGCCGGCACACCATTTTGCGGAAAGACGTGGGCCGAGAGGAGGACTTTAACTTGATTACTTTTAATTACTTTTGGATTACTCCAATACCAAATATGCTAATAAAAGACAAAATAAACTAAATATGAATAAAATGACGACTCACAACACGTGGTAAGCTTTCTCTCCTGGCTTTGATCTCCAGCAAAACTAACATAAAATGCGACAGAAACAAAACGAAAATAAATCCAAACAGCTTGCCAACATCATTTTTGCCGTACCATGTATTCCGTTACTCCCCAGGCCTGCACAAAATTGAGTCATTTTATTCATATTTAGTTTCTTTTGTCTTTTATTAGCATATTTGGTATTGGAGTCATCCAAAAGTAAGTGAAAGTAATCCAGTTAAAGTAACCCTACCCAACCCTGCTAGTGGTGAATCATTACACACTGTCACTTTAAAGTCACCAATGGGCCGTGACTGTAAATAAGGACCAATTCTGAAATGTCCTGTTTACATTTGAGAAGCGAGGTCTTGAAAAAGATATCACGCTCGGTGAGGCAGAGGAGATGGAATTCTGTCCGTCAGCAAGTTCGGAGTTTGTTAAGCTGGGTTTTCTTTCTCTCCTTCGTTAGACTCGTCATTAACCACTAATCTCACGCTCCAACGCGGCATTCACTCCTTTGCACTAATCAGGATGCAGACAACAGGCGCGGTTTGCAGCGCTAGCATAAATATTCAACACACAGACACAAATAAATAAGAAGGAAAGAAGGTCCATAAGTAATTATGATGCAATTATTGTCATTATTATTGTCATTGATGTTATTATCTCAAAACAAAATGGTTTCCATCTAAAAGTGTCCCCCAAAAGCAGGTGGTAATAAAGGTACCAGTGTCATGATTGCTGATTCGGGGCACTTGCAGCTTCCCCGTTGGCGCCAACAGCCCTGAGCGCTGATTGGTTCCCTGACTCCTTTTAAACCCCCGGCTTCCAAGAAAAAGCCGTCAGACTGTTCTGCGAACCTACGCTTTTGCTAGGCAAGCTCCATACCTTCCGACAATCTCCTGCCCTGTTTTCTCCTGCCTGTTACCTGTTGCCAAACTGTTTCTGGACCCGTTTCTGCCCTGCTCTTCCGTCCCGGCCATCGATCCGTTTTTCCCTGTTTCCTGCCTGATACTTGTTGCCGACCTTTTTTCTGGACTCGTTACCGCCCTTGCTCCCCCGTCCCGGCTATCGACCAGCTTTCCTGCCGCCCACGACTGTCCTCGCTCGACACGGAGGTGCCACTTCCGCGTTCCTGCCATCAGCTACCCTTGTCCGACGATCATCCGGATCGTGGAAGAAAGCACTGCTCTCTTTCTCAATAAAACTGAGTAAAACGAACGCTATTGGGTCCTGTCTCCGTTTCTGGCCTGTGACAACCAGGGAAAATTCTCCCTACAAAAATATTTTAAAATCTCAAAAAAATGGGTTGAGCAAACATCCTCAAAGGCGCAAAATTTCTCTATTTGTAAGGTTGGCAATCATTTTTAAAACGTTGACATCACATTATACATAAAAGAAAGACATCTCTTTGAATCCTATGTTCAGTGTTCTTGTTTGCCCGCGTCCCTGCGTCCCAGACGCATCATTTTCGCCGGGGACGCATAATCTCAAATAAACGTGCGTCCCCGGGACCCTACCTTTTTACCACAAAATTGTCATTGTTACCCGGTTACTTTTTTTCAACAAATATTTACTGCACTCCAAACTTTTCGGCAGGCAGATCCGCCATTGTTGTTTTGGTCTCGCAGTTCGAGTTTTCGTCTGAGCGCCGATCTCGGCCAACGAGATCTCGTTGTGTAGTAAAAGGAAGTCCGTCTTTTTTTTAGAGAACCGGCTTTTTTGGCTTAACTCATTAAAAAGAGCCGGAACTCAAACGGCTCACTTGCTTTGATGATTGATATTACGAATCATGTTGTATAAAGAAGTTTAGAAAAAAAGGAAGTATATAAGGAGAAAATAAAAAAAGACAGGTTTGTGGTTATCCTTTTTATCGGTATATTACCAATAATAATTTGATGCAGAAAATGAATTACCATAATAATTTGATGATTAAAACTGAATGAACATATAGATTTATATTATATATTTGTCGCCGATTTACGATTTCAACCTCGCTAACACTAAATTTTGGGGACCCATAGATCTCTGTTGGGACCCATGTTCCCTCTAAGCTGCGCGCGTGCCCAATCGCGCACTGCCCGCACATTATCAGCGCACAAGAAAATCTATCTGGCGCAATGTTCCCTCTAAGCTGCGTGTGTGTGCAATTGCGCACTGCCCAGAGCTTTTTTGCCCACAAGAAAATCTAGCCAGCTCACAAAAATCAGGGTTCGAAATTGCTAATTGGGAAGCGACTTAAGTCAAAGTTACAGAGCATGAAGGTAAAAATACACGGGTTCCCCTGACGTTGTGTTCTAAATGCAGTATTTTGAAGTCAAGGTCGAAGTAGAACGAAGTTGAGTAAAGTCAGTAGAGTTTTTCGAGAACCGGCTTCTTCGGCTTCGGCTCACTAAAAGGAATCGGCTCTTTCGGGTCCTAAACGGCTCTTAGGGTTGTTTTTGCTTCTTTCATCCCTATATGACCAAATATTATGTAAAATTATACACAAAATGACTTAAAGGAAGGGGTAATAGAACAAAAAAGAAAAAAATATCAAAATGAAAATGTAGTGAAAAGCTGAGAAAAAAAAAAAAAATGAAGAGAAAAAAGAAGGACAAATTTAGAAAAAGCCAGAAAAAAAGAAACAAAAAAGTAAATAGAGAACAAAACAAAAAAGTAACAGTTAGGAAAAAATAAACACAATGGGATCTTTTTTAAAGGAATTAAAAAAATAGAAAAAAAAACAGGGAAAAAGAAGAAAATGTTTGTGTTGCATTCAATTTCCAATTATACCAATTCGATCTTGTTGCCAACATTGTACTTTCACAAAAAAATGTGACTAAATGCAGTTGTGTATCATGCAACCGACTCAATAAGCCCCCAAAAATGTTAATATTATGCGACAAAAGATACCAGGAAAAAAAAAATGGAAATCTTGTGAAAGAATTGTTGTAAAAACAAACGACCTTTGTAGGCCGTACAACATTTGCAATAGTACATGAATTAATTCATTCAAAAGAGATAAATTATTTTGCATTGCCGGAAACTCAGCAAAATGTAACTTGATGTCAAGTTTTGGACATGTTTGATAATGATTTAGTTGCCACACTTGGGATTGCCGTTGCTCATTGTTGTTTCAAGTGTTGCTCACCGACTTTGTGTGAACGTTCAGACCCGTGGAAAATTACAGGGAACATTGGTTGGGACCCATAGATTTTTGAGCATGCGAGACCCCGGGACCCATCACTTTTCAGAGGTAAAATGAACACTATATGTTATTCTGCTGATTAAAAGTCCGGTGCAGCTCTTCGGCACCGTCCACCTTCAAACAGAGCGCTGTCGGACGCAAACCGGCTTACCTTCCCCAGGCCAAAATCTTTGTTGTTTTTCTACGCCGGCGTTTTTCTTTTGCCATTCAGCGATTTGCGCCTTTGAGGATGTTTGCTCTACCGCTGTTTGATTTCTCATTGTTGTGTGCGTCCGAAAACGAGCTGCTGACGACGGGAGGTTTAGAATACATGCGTAACCAAGAAAGTTCTGGACAATTAAAATGTCCAAGTTTGGTGATGTTGATAAGAATTTCCTGGTTACCGTGACAACAATGCATGGATGCATTGTTTGAAGATAACACTATTTATTATTAAATCTCCAGAGTTGGGTAGGGTTACTTTAACTTGATTACTTAAATTACTTTTGATTTACTCCAATACCAAATATGCTAATAAAAGACCAAATAAACTAAATATGAATAACGTGTTGTGAGTCATCATTTTATTCATATTTAGTTTCTTTGGTCTTTTATTAGCATATTTGGTATTGGAGTAATCCAAAAGTAATTAAAGTAATCAAGTTAAAGTAACCCTACAAAACCCTGTAAATCTCGTGTTGTAAATGTGGCCTGTGCAGTCCTTAAAGACATTTTGTGATTAATGGTGAAGGATTTTATACATTTTACTATAAAGGATTTTATTAAATACAAGTTACATTTATCGAGTGCAATGAAGATTTTCACTGAGTGAGCTTCAGGTCACGCCGTTCCGAATGCGAATGTTTTGTTTAGTTCTGTTGATAACAGGACTCTGACGGAAAAGGCCAGACGCACAAGGACAGACACCGAGACGCTCTTCTCCGAGATGGTGGGGCCACGTGGGGGCTTTTCCTGGCGCGTCCATGGGAGGAACCAGCGCACAAGCTGGCGGAAAAAGGAGTGGGCCGGGAGAAGATCGAGGGAGATCGAGAGAGCAGGCTTGACGGAGACTCGAGCGACACTAATTCGGCTAATTCGATGGAGTTCACTTAGTTAAATTATTTAAGAAATTAAATCTGACCTCTTGAGGAATTTATATAAAAAACTTACATACATTAAATAAAACTAGCAGTTCTTTTTTGAAGGAACAGTCAACTGTTCACAAACATTGTTGTCTGGGAATGATGTCGTGTTATATAACTTCCTTGAGGAACTTGCAAGACTGTGAAAGTTCTGGACACTTGAAATGTCCAACTTTGATGACAAGATATTCCTTGTGATGAAATCGTAATTGACCGTAACGTTTTTAGGATTTTTTTTTTAGGTCATTTCATTTTTATAATTTACATTTTATTCTCAAAGTTGTCACTTGTCTTTTTGAATGTGTATTATCATTTATTTTATCAATTTAAAAAACATATATTGTATTCATTAATTTTTGGGATGATTCAAGAAAGAAATATCAATTCATTTTTTTATAGATTTAAATAATTCCATACATCTATATATTTCGTACGTATTATTATCTACTTTTCAAATGTGTTCTTATTTTTTTTAATTTTTTCAAATTGAAATATTTAGTTTCTTTTGTCTTTTTTTAGCATATTTGGTATTGGAGTAATCCAGAAGTAATTGAAAGTAATCAAGTTACTAACCCTACCCAATCCCTGCTTTTATGCGCGCCTTATGCTTGTGTAAACACAGTATCTATATTTACTCTTAATTGTGAAATTTGTTTAGAAAAATAAAAAAATTATATTTTACTTTTTTATTTTTTTTTTTTTTTAAATAAATTTTTCATACGGTGTCAGGAAAGAAGTGGTGTCCGAACGAGCTCATGAATAAAAATGATTTTCAAAGCTTCCGTGCCGTCTAAAGTGGAAGCTGGTCTAGCCAACGCCAAAATGCCCCATCACCCCCCCTCAACACACTTTATTTTTTTTCATGCACGCACACATGCACATAGGACACACACACTGGCAGCGCACGGCTAATAAATATTGAATGGAGCAACCGTGCTGTAATGATATGAGATGCACGCCGGCCAAAATTGCCTCTGGACACCGCACCATGACCGCCAACAGCCTGCTTACCAAAGCAATACGTACAATTTTATATACCGCAAATTCTGGACTACAAGCCGCTACTTTTTCCCCAAACTTTCAACCCTGCGGCTTATTCAGTGATGCGGCCAATTTATGTAATTTTTCTAACGGCCGCCAGCGGCGCTCGAGTACAAAAAGTAAGATTTAGACTGCAACTTCTTAGCTTGTGCACAAATTAAATTAGCGTAGACATATCCTCATCATGCAAATTGCAGTAAAAAAGGCACATGACGCAACTTTCAAGCTAAACGCAATCGAGCAGTCCGATATAGAAGGAAACAGAGCTACCGCACGTAAACTTTACTTTGCGAGCGTGATGCTAGCGTGTTTTTGAATAAGGGAGCGTGGGACGACGTCTATGTGACAAAGTTTCGTTCCCATACTGAAGGAAGACGACTTTGATGACGTCAGTCATAAAGAGGAAGATGAGGACGGTTTACCGTGCTTACTACAATTATGTTGTTTTTTTTTTAACAGAGCTGTGTTGCGAGCGTGTTGCTAGTAGCGTTTTGCTACCCTTCACAGGCACGGTTTGGGATGAAAGTTATAATATTATTATTAAAGCTTTGAAAACTCTCTCGGTATACCGTCTTAACCATATATAATATGCATTTGCAACTGTATATTTTTGTAATGTATTTATTTGAGACACTTATTCCTATTATGGTTCAGATCCTACCTCTCAGATAGGACACACTGCGTTAAATATGGCGAATTGACATCTGAGCCATTTAGTGTTACTTGTGGTGTTCCGCAGGGTTCAGTGCTTGGCCCCCTTCTCTTCAGCATTTATATGCTTCCACTAGGTGATATTATTCGTAAGTACAATATCAGTTTCCATTGCTACGCAGATGACACTCAACTCTATCTCCCGATGGAGGAATCTGCCACACTAAACTGTGGAACTTTGGAGGCCTGCCTCACTGAGATAAAAGAGTGGATGTCACTCAATTTCCTGCGTCTTAACCCTGAAAAGACTGAAATGTTAGTTATTGGTCCTTCTAAGTCCCGTGACTTATTCTCTAAAACCGCAGTGAACTTGGACAATTGCCACATCACACAGAGTGATTCACTTAAAAATTTAGGTGTCATTTTCGACCCTGATCTGTCCTTTCAAACACATGTGAAGAAAATTACTAGAACCGCTTTCTTCCATCTCCGTAACATTGCTAAAATTCGTCCTATACTTTCTCAGTCGGATGCGGAAATCATAATTCATGCGTTTGTTACCTCCCGTCTCGACTACTGTAATGCACTACTTTCCGGTCTTCCGATGACCAGACTCAAGAGTCTTGAGCTGGTACAAAATGCTGCAGCGAGGCTTTTAACAAGGACAAAAAAGTACGATCACATCACCCCAATTTTGGCTAACCTGCATTGGCTCCCTGTTAGCCTAAGATGTGATTTTAAGGTTCTCCTACTACTATACAAAATCATACATGGACTTTCCCCCTCATATCTTTCAGATCTGATCTCCCCCTATGTCCCGGCCCGAAGCCTTCGTTCCGAGAGCGCCGGTCTCCTGGTGATCCCAAGAGCCAAGAAGTGTTCCGCTGGTTCGAGAGCGTTCTCCATCCGGGCACCGGTGTTGTGGAATGCTCTTCCCCCTGAGATCCGATCTGCAACCTCGGTGGAAATGTTTAAATCTAGGCTTAAAACTCACTTCTACTCTATAGCATACGAGTAACCTAATCTTATATGTAATAACTTGTGAAGCCCTTAGAGACTAATTGTGATTAAGGGCTATACAAATAAAAATGACTTGACTTGACTTGATTCTGATATGTTTTGCACGGGCGAATGAAAAAGAAGGGGCGGAACAAACGCGGGCTGACGGGAAGTGGAATAAAGGTGAGACGTGTTTGTGGACGCGGCCGACAATAGTGGATATATATTTTTCCCACCCTTACCTTTGGAAATATACACTTTTTTCCTTGGATTACTTTCAACGGGCACCTGGACTCTGCAGGTCTGCATTAAATCTTAAGTACCGGTATCAATGGACTGTATCGGGTATGGGTTAATTTCGTGTTTGTATTGCGTTTTTTCAATGTGGGCGCACGCGGCTAATATACGGGTGCGGCTCGTGTATGTACAAAATTGGTTTTCCTCCCGAAATGTGGTGGGTGCGGCTTATAATCAGGTGCGCTCTATAGTCCGGATTTTACAGTATATATAATATATGTAATATATATATATATATATATGGTCGGCCTCATCTCTAAAGGGGACGAGGCAGCATACAGGGATGAGGTGGAGTCACTGACAACGTGGTGTTCGAAAAACCACCTCATACTGAACACCACAAAAACCATACTGGACTTCAGGAAGAAAGGTAGGAACCCACCACCACTCGTTATAAAAGGAGACTGTGTAGAGAGAGTCCACTCTTTCAAATTCCTGGGTGTGCACATCTCCGATGACCTCTCCTGGTCTGCAAACACCAGAGCGGTGGTAGGGAAGGCCCAGCAGCGACTCAATTTCCTGAGAGTGCTCAGGAAAAATCATCTTAAACAGCAGCTGCTGGTGTCCTTTTACAAAGCCACAGTGGAGAGCATTCTGACATACAGCATTACGGTGTGGCATGCTGGGTGCACGGCAGCAGACAGCAAAACACTTCAGAGGGTCATCAACTCAGCCCAGAGAATCGTTGGTTGCTCTCTACCCAGTCTGGAGGACATTGCCTAAATACATATCCACTATTGTCCGCCGCATCCACAAACATTACAAAAATATACAGTTGCAAATACACATTATACATGGTTACACATATTTACAAAGAAAGACGGTACACGGAGAGAGTTTTCAAAGCTTTAATAATAATAATATAACTTTCATCCCAAATGGTGCCTGTGACAGGGCAGTTAATGGTAGCAACACGCTAGCAACACGATCGCAACACAGTAAACGGCTCTGTTAAAAAAACATACCGTACTTGTAAAAATCACGGTAAACTGTCCTCATCTTCTTCCTTAGAACTGAAGCCATCAAAGTCGTCTTCCTCAGTGTCTGAAAGAAACATATAGACGTCGTCCCACGCTCCCTTATTCCAAAACACGCTAGCAACACGCTCGCAACACAGTAAACGGGTCTGGTAAAAAAAACATACCGTACTTGTAAAAACCGTCCTCATCCTCCTCATGTGTTGCGTCATGTGCCTTTCTTTTTGCAATTTGCATGATGAGGATATGTCTACGCTAATTTAATTTGTGCACAAGCCAAGAAGTTGCAGTCTTCCTCTGCGCATATATTCCACCGGTCTAAATCTTACCTTTTGTATTCGAGCGCCGCTGGCGGCCCTTAGAAAAATTACATAAATTGGTCGCATCACTGAATAAACCGCAGGGTTGAAAGTTTGGGAAAAAAGTAGCGGATTGTAGTCCAGAATTTACGGTAATTTTTAAAATTGTTCTCATTAGTTCTTTTTTTTAGTTGATGGATTTTTTTCTTATGTAAAAATACCATTTATGCAGAACAGTTTAAAATAGATCAAAACGATAATGATAACGAAAGATAAAAAAAAAAAATTCACTCGACGACAACGATACGCTCAAAACAGGACACGGGCACTTTATTATGACTTGTCTTTCACAACAAACAAAAACATTCAGAAGAGTTTTGAGGATAGACTGCTAGCTAGCAAGCGCTGGCCTCAAACTGCCAACGCATCAAGCCACAACAACAACAACAAAAAACAGAAAAACAAAAACGTGTCGACAAATGGTGCCGCCAACACACCTTCAGAAGTGGCTGCTTTGGATCGCTGACTCGACACTCTTTTCCGTCTTTCACGATTTGCACGCCGCGAATGAGGACACAGAATTTAACGCGACTTGCTACTTTCTTTAATTTGTCTTTATTACGATTACGATCGGAGTAATCTAAATCTTTTTATTCGGACTATTCATATCGGCCGTATTACGACTATTCTCTGCATGTTAACATACTCATCTCATCTCATTAGCTACACCGCTTATCCTCAGTAGGGTCGCGGGGATGCTGGAGTCCATCCCAGCAATCATCGGGCAGTGAGCAGGGGACACCCCGAACTGGTTGCCAGCCAATCACAGGGCACACGGGGACAGACAACTCACTCGCTCATTCACACCTAGGGACAATTTGGACCGGCCAATTCACCTGAACTGCATGTTTTTGGAATGTGGGAGAAAACCGGAGTGCCCGGAGGAAACCCACGCAAGCACGGGGAGAACATACAAACTCCGCACAGTAAGGCCAGGAGCTGGATTTGAACTCACACAGGGGAGGTTCCCAAGACCTTAAAACTGTGCCGCCGTGCTGCCCATGTTAACATACTGTCGTGCTTATTTTTGAGTTAGCCAGAGTTAGCCTCTGGAACACAGGTGTCCAACTCACGGCCCGCGGGCCACATCCGGCCCGGCATACAATTATATCCGGCCCGCGAAATCCTTTTATAGACATCTACTATAATGGCCCGGTCTATGAAACGCTGATAACTTTCAAATTATACTCGGTTACTAAAAACCACAATGGCCGAGAAAATTATGTAAACTGACATTGCCGGTAAATCTCTCATTAGCTACACCGCTTATCCTCAGTAGGGTCGCGGGGGGTGCTGGAGCCCATCCCAGCAATCATTGGGCAGTGGGCAGGGGACACCCTGAACTGGTTGCCAGCCAATCGCAGCATTACAAGACAAAACTTGTAGAATTTTAACTCACCCCATTTCCGACATGGCGACTGTAAATAAAAAAGGAAAGTTGACTGTGAGGGCCGCCGCTTCTAAGAAAAGTGGAAATTGTAGTATTTTTTTCACTGGAATTCAAAACAACTGTGTCTGGCTAATTTTCCAAGAGACTGCGGCTGTTATCAAAGAATATAATATTAAGAGGCACTGCCAGACAAAACATGCTGACTACTAAAATCTAACTGAAAACAAACGCTGCAAGTCAATTGAAAATGCTACAAATTGTTAGGAATTAAATATTAAAATGTATCGTTTACCAATTAGTTATCTATCCGACATTTTCACACCGGAGCAGATTTCCTTTCATAAACAATTTAACTAAGTGAACTCCATCGAATATGGCCGAATTAGCCGGATTAGTGTCGCACGAGTCTCTGTGAAACCCTCTCTTCAAGTCTTCTCGCTTCTCCTCTTGGCCCACGTCTTTCCGCAAGATGGTGTCCCGGCTCCTCCCATGGGCGTGCCAGGGTAGCCCCACGTGGGCTCCACCACCTCGCCTCGATTCCTGGAAATCTCAAAACACCAGAGTGTTTCTCAAAACATTGCCTGCCGTCCTCCCTCATCAGGGCCCCTCCGCGTCTGAAGATCAAGAAGATCGGAGAAGATCGAGGGAGAAAAAAGGCTCGACGAAGACTCGAGCGACAATAATTCGGCTAGTTCGATGGAATTCACTTAGTTTATTATTTAAGAAATTAAATCGAGTCAGATAACTCATTCGAACAATTTGGTAAACGCTAGATTTGATAATGACTACATTTTGTGCAAGCTTGGGGAGTAACGGAATACATGGAGCGGCAAAAATGATGTTGGCAAGCCGTTCGGATTGATTGTCATTTTGTTTCTGTCGCATTTTATGTTAGTTTGATCAAAGAGATCAAAGCCAGGAGAGAAAGCTTACCACGTGTTGTGAGTCATCATTTTATTCCTATTTAGTTTCTTTAGTTTCTGGGCGGCAGTGGCTCAGTGGGTAGAGCGCCTGTCTTGGGATCAAGAGATCGCAGTTTGAATCCCAGCTCCTCCGTGTTACATGTCGAAGTGTCTTTGGGTAAGACACTGAACCCCTAATACCCCCAATATGCAGGTTAGCGCCTCACATGGCTGCACGGCCGCTATTGGTAAATGTAAAGCGCTTTGAGAAGTCTTGACTTGAAAAGCGCTATATAAATGCAGGTAATTTCGTTTCATTTCATTTCATTTTGTCTTTTTTTAGCATATTTGGTATTGGAGTAATCCAAAAGTCATTGAAAGTAATCCAGTGAAAGTAACCCTACCCAACCCTGGCTATATTTTGAATGGTAAATGTTTATATAAGTATGTTCGAGGCTTGTATAAGTCACATGTATTGTTTTGTACTAAAAAATAAACAGTTCATAAAATTATATGCTGTATAAAGTTGAATAAAGTTAAGTCTAACTTACTTTTGGAAGATGAGCTTCAAGAGTTAGGCGACTTCCTCCTCCCTGGTAAAAAGTGGCCGGAAAAAAAAACGATCCGACCATTTTCTCGACAGCATCAAGCGTCCATATTCCACTTTCATTTCAAAATAAACGGTTTACCTCTTCTTTACACTTTACACCAATTGTATTGAATGGATGCACGAGATATCAAACAATAAAAATGTCAAAGTGCTGGAGAAACAGTGTAAATGTTTACACACAACCTAGGAAGAGGAAGCGGAGTTCTTCTTCGGGGTGGATGCTGGGTGTGTCACGGTTGTCCACTGCCCCCTATTGGCCCCGCCCGTTTTGCGCCAGCTGCGGCTCGTTGACTGATGGGCTTCCCTCCTATTTAACTACGCATCTTTTGGTTTACTAGGGTCCAATGTTCCCTGTAATTTTCCACGGGTCTGAGCATTCACACAAAGTCAGTGAGCAACGCTTGAAACAACAGTGAGCAACGGCAATCCCAAGTGTGGCAACTAAATCAATATCAAACAGGTCCAAAACTTGACATCACGTTACATTTTGCTGAGTTTCCAGCAATGCAAAATTATTTTTCACTTTTGAATGAATTGACTCATGCACGATTGCAAAGGTTGCAGGGCCTACAAACTTCATTTGTTTTTACAATTCTTTCACAAGATATCCATTTTTTTTTTATTCCTGGTATCTTTTGTCGCTTAATACTAACAATTTTTGGGGCTTATTTAGTCGGTTGCACGATACACAACTGTATTTAATCACATTTTTTAGTGGAAGTACAATGTTGGCAACAAGATTAACCTTATATAATTGGAAATTATTTGAATGCAACACAAACTTTTTCCTCTTTTTCCTTGTTTTTTTTCTCCTTTTCTCCTTTTAAAAAAAATCTCATTGTGTTTATTTTTTCCTAGCTGTTACTTTTTTTCTTGCTATTTTGTTCTTTATTACCCATTTTCCCTTTATTTGCTTCTTTCTTTTCTTCTGGCTTTTTTTCTGAGTTTTTCCTGCTCTTTTTTTTCTCTTTTTCTCTCCTTTTGTTTTGTTTTCTTCTCAGCTTTTCACTACTTTTTCATTTTTTTACTTTTTGCTCTATCCCCCCAATTCTCTTAAGTCATTTTGAGTATATTTTTACGCAATATTTGGTCATGTAGGGATTAAAGAAGCAAAAACCACCTGAAGAGCCGTTTAGGACCCGAAAGAGCCGGTTCTTTTTAGTGAGCCGAGCCGTAGAAGCCGGTTCTCGAAAAACTCTACTGACTTTACTCAACTTTGTTCTACTTCGACATTGACTACAAAATACGCATTTAGGACACAGCGTTAGGGAAACCCGTGTATTTTTACCTTCATGCACTGTATCTTCGACTTAATTCGCTTATTAATTAGCAATTTCGAGTCCTCATTTTTGTGCGCTGGCTAGATTTTCTTGTGCGCTGAGAATGTGCGGGCAGTGCGCGATTGCGCACGGGCGCAGCTTAGAGGGAACATTGCTCTAAAGTGAAAAAAATACTCAAAAAAGTTCATGTCATTAACAATCACGACTTCCCACCGCTGTTGGTCCAGATCTCGTCAGGTGTCAACCTGATTCTAGCGAGTGACGGTAATCCGGCAGGGGTACGACGGCCATGTGGCGGTAAAACGCCGAGGGCACCGCAAGGGTGTGGAGGTCCAAGTGCCACTAAACCAAAGCGACGGCGATTGTCACTGAGCCTGAGCGGGATTCGAACCCTCAGGCGCCATCCACCATGCTCATCTGAAAGGTGTCTTCATACCGCCGGGGTGTTTGATGCTCTTGTTGTTTTTGGGACACCGATTGTCAAGACTGGAGATGTGTTTTTTTGTGCTGTAAATCTCTGAGACAGGTCGAGCAATATGAAGAGTGTTGTTTCTATTGCATTGCGAGCAATAGTTCATTACCCAGAGCTTTTCGGTGCACAAAAAAAAAGCCAGCTCACAAAAATCAGGACTCGAAATTGCTAATTAAGAAGCGAATTAAGTCAAAGTTACAGTGCATGAAGGAAAAATACACGGGTTCCCCTGACGCTGTGTTCTAAATGCGTTTTTTTGAAGTCAAAGTCGAAGTAGAACGAAGTTGAGTAAAGTCAGTAGAGTTTTTCGAGAACCGGCTTCTACGGCTCGGCTCACTAAAAAGAACCGGCTCTTTCGGGTCCCAAACGGCTCTTCAGGTGGTTTTTGCTTCTTTAATCCCTACATGACCAAATATTGCGTAAAATTATACTCAAAATGACTTAAGAGAATTGGGGGGATAGAGCAAAAAGTAAAAAAATGAAAAAATGAAAAAGTCGTGAAAAGCTGAGAAGAAAACAAAACAAAAGGAGAGAAAAAGAGAAAAAAAAAGCAGGAAAAACTCAGAAAAAAAGCCAGAAGAAAAGAAAGAGGCAGATAAAGGGAAAAAAGGTAAACGAAGTTGAGTAAAGTCAGTAGAGTTTTTCGAGAACCGGCTTCTTCGGCGCGGCTCACTAAAAAGAACCGGCTCTTTCGGGTGTAATGTCATTTAGCATGTTTATGTGCAAGGGATAGTAGGTGTATGATGGGATTTTATCTGATATTCGTAATATCAGAATATTCTCCTACTGGACTGCTTATTGTGAAACTGTTAGTAGACTGCTAATAGTCTGGATAATAGCAAGGAATAGTCAGAGTAAGATCAGAAAGTTGCCAATATCCAGGATTATTAACTACAGCATTCAGTGCATTTACTTGGAAGGAATGTTCGGAATATGATCAGATTCTAGCTGATATCCGGTATATTAGAATTGCTTTTGTTGTCATTACCGATTGCGAGCACTTGCGACTGCTAATTGGCGCCATCAGCCTGGACAGCTGATTGGCTGACGCTCTCTTTTTAAACCCTCAGCTCCCAAGAGGAAGCCGTCAGATCGTTATGCGAACTGTTGCCACCAGCTCAGTAAGCCTTTTCGTCCGACTCTGTTCCTGCCCTGTTTTTCTCTGCCTGATTTTCGTTGCCAACCTGTTTCCGGACCTGACTTCTCCCCGTTCTGCCTGCCTGTTACCTGACCTGTTTTGCCCCGTTACCTGCCTGCCTTCTGTTACCGACCTCGTTTCCGAACTTGACATCGCCTTTGCGCTCCAGTCCCGGCCAGCGACTCGTGATTCCCGCCTGTCTCCGATCCTCCTCGCTAGACACAGAAGTGCCACTTCCGCATCGCCTGCTCCCCTTATCGTGGAAGCAAGCCCCGCTCTCCCTCCTTATTAATAAAAACTGAGAAAACGAGCGCTATTGGGTCCTGTGTCCGTTTCTGGTTTGTGACAGCTTTTATTAAGACTGTCCGAATAAAGTTTGTTTTTCCCATCATTGTCGAAATACTCATTCTCTTAAACCCATTCGATTTGTTTGATCCTTGATCAGGGTTGGGTAGGGTTACTTTAACTGGATTACTTTCAAATACTTTTGGATTACTCCAATACCAAATATGCTAATAAAAGACAAAAGAAACTAAATATGAATAAAATGACAAAATTTTGTGCAGGCTTGGGGAGTAACGGAATACATGGAAGGGCAAAAATGATGTTGGCAAGCTGTTTGGATTTATTCGCATTTTATGTTAGTTTTGCCGCAGATCAAAGAGATCAAAGCCAGGAGAGAAACCTTACCACGTGTTGTGAGTCATCATTTTATTCATATTGAGTTTCTTTTGTCTTTTTTAGCATATTTGGTATTGGAGTCATCCAAAAGTAATTGAAAGTAATCAAGTTAAAGTAACCCTACCCAACCCTGCGGAAACCCATTCGATTTGTTTGATCAGGGTTGGGTAGGGTTACTTTAACTGGATTACTTTCGATTACTTTTGGATGACTCCAATACCAAATATGCTAATAAAAGACAAAAGAAACTAAAAATGAATAAAATGATGACTCACAACACGTGGTAAGCTTTCTCTCCTGGCTTTGATCTCTTTGATCTAAAACTCAAGAGTCTTACCTTTCAAAATAGACCAAAACCGTCCATATTCTCCAACAGGTTTGGGTAGGGTTACTTGAACTGGATTACTTTCAATTACTTTTGGATTACTCCAATACCAAATATGTTAATAATAGACAAAAGAAACTAAATATAAATAAAGTTACTCAATTTTGTGCAGGCTTGGGGAGTAACGGAACACATGGAAGGGCAAAAATGAGGTTGGCAAGCTGTTTGGATTTATTTTCATTTCGTTTCTGTGGTATTTTATGTTCGTTTTGCCGGAGATCAAAGAGATCAAAGCCAGGAGAGAAAGCTTACCACGTGTTGTGAGTCATCATTTTATTCATATTGAGTTTCTTTTGTCTTTTTTAGCATATTTGGTATTGGAGTCATCCAAAAGTAATTGAAAGTCATCAAGTTAAAGTAACCCTACCCAACCCTGTCCTTGATGCACATAATAAAACAGGAAAATTGGAATTCGTTGGGTAGAAGTTGACGAGACCACCAACGAACGTCCCATTTTCACCAAACACATTTTGTTCCGCGCGTTTCGTGATTCCACTCTAATTGAATGGTTCCTTTGGTTAGTTTGAGGACAGGTTTCAGAAACGGTGAGGCTGTTCTTTTTGGGGAATTTCTTGATTTATTTATAACAATTTTTGCTGCTTTGGGGAAATGTATTTTTCCTGCGAAAGCACGTTTGAATTTTGCCGACTCAGCTCGGTTGTGACAGTTTGGAGCTATTGGAAGCGGAACATATGCAAGGGGGAGGTGGGTTACAGCAGTTCTCCACCTGTACCAAATTGCTTTTCTGGGTGTATCGGGTGGGAAGTCAGCTCCCCCACTCCCCCACCCCTAGGTCCCGCCTCCTCTCAGAGGGGTTTTCGGCCCGGGGTCAGTAACTCAATCACGGCAAGCTCCGTAATAATTATCAACAACACGTCAGCATTAACGAAAAGGAAGTCATTTATCAAAAATGTCAATTATATTTTTTTTACAGCTCGAGACATTTTCCATAGGGATGCAACACAATTATCGGAATAATAGTTATCGAAACGATAATAAGTCATTTATATCAACGTTGTATATTCAATCGGCCGACACAACTCGTTCGAAAGATTTGAACGGGGTTGGGTACGGTTACTTTAACTACCAAATATGCTAATACAAGACAAAAGAAACTCAATATGAATAAAATGATGACTCACAACACGTGGTAAGCTTTCTCTCCTGGCTTTGATCTCTTTGATCTCCGTCAAAACGAACATAAAATGCCACAGAAACAAAATGCCAACATCATTTTTGCACAAAATTGAGTCATTTTATTCATATTGAGTTTCTTTTGTCTTTTATTAGCATATTTGGTATTGGAGTAATCCAAAAGTCATTGAAAGTAATCCAGTTAAAGTAACCCTACCCAACCCTGGTTACATAATATGTTCGAAAAGGGGTAGTAAGAAGCAAATGCTCAGGGTTGGGTAAGGTTACTTTAACTGGATTACTTTTAATTACTTTTTGATTATTCTAATACCAAATATGCTTATAAAAGACAAAAGAAACTAAATATGAATAAAATGATGACTCACAACACGTGGTAAGCTTTCTCTCCTGGCTTTGATCTCCGGCAAAACGAACATCAAATGCGACAGAAACAAAATGAAAATAAATCCAAACAGCTTGCCAACATCATTTTTGCCGTTCCATGTGTTCCGTTACTCCCCAAGCCTGCACAAAATTGAGTCGTTTTATTCATATTTAGTTTCTTTTGTCTTTTATTAGTGTCACGAAGTGGAAGGGGTGACCGGACCAGAACGGAGGCAGGAGGCGGGAAGGGAGAACTCAATTGCGTACGATCAAAGCTTTTATTTATCAAAATAAAAGTCATTCAAAAACGCCGGGACAAAACAGAACAAAAACATTCTTACACTCAGAATGGTCAGGTACAGGTTTCCTCCGACTTAAACTAAACAGGACAAGGCATAACAGAACAGAAAAGGTGTATGAGCCAACACCCGCAATACCCACCACCCAACCTTAAATAGCAGCCACGCAATTAGCTGATCTGCTTCAGCTGGTGCCCAGGGGGCGGGGCGGACCGGTCGCCACAGCGACCATGACAATTAGCATATTTGCTATTGGAGTAATCCAAAAGTAATTGAAAGTAATCCAGTTAAAGTAACCCTACCCAACCCTGGATTTGAAGCATTTATGTTCCTCGTTAGAATACATTTCTATTCAAGTTTGAGCACAATTTGGTTGTGGCATCTCCATGACACTCATTAATGTCCAAGAGAAACCAGAGAGCTGATCATTTCTCACTTTTTGCCACGCTATAATAACATAGCTGTCGCACTCCACTGACAAACTATCGTATTTTCCCTTACAAAATACAAAATAATCTTACACCATATTTTTTTTTCCAAACGTGTTTATTTATGTAGTTTAACATGTTGTATTGTACATGTGTTTTGTTATATTATATATATTGTTAATTAACATTTTGTTGTGAGAAACTGAGTTGCTCGACATGAATGAGGTTTATTATAAAGTTAAAAAATGAAGTCGCTTGGACGTTCACTGTAGAAGGAAAAAAATACATGCAAATATGATTAAGTAGAATAATACATTTTCTTATTTTCTGCATTAAATTATTGTTGGTAATATACTGATTAAAGGGATAACCACAAACCTATCTTTTTTTCATTTTCTCCTTTTATACTTCCTTTTTTTATTAACGTCTTTATACAACAATAATGATTCGTAATATAATGCATCAAAGCAAGTGAGCCGTTTGAGAGCCGGCTCTCTTTAATGAGTTGAGCCGAAAAAGCCGGTTCTCCAAAAAGAGACGGACTTCCTTTCACTACACAACGACCACATGAAATCCGATGTTTTTTAAGACCACGTGTATTTCAAATTTACTCAATCAACCCCGCCTGTTGTTTTCAGATCAGAATGACTTTAATTCAGGGTATGCTCGCTTCGTTTGCAACGGAAAAAAAACGATACCGAGATAGAGGCTACCGCGGCGAACTCGTTTGACTTGATTGATTTGCCGTTTGGTCATAGTCGGTGTATACCGGATGGTACACATAATTGACAAATTTGCGTTTTTCCGTGCAGATTTTCTCGTACGTCGTACACGTCTTAAAATGCATAATAAACGTACTTTGTACGGCAAAAACGTACAGGTTGACAGGTATGTAATAAACAATCCACTGACACGACTTGTTTAAAATATTTGAAACATTTAAGTCACGTCAAGTCATGTATAGCCTTTAATCACAAAGAGTCTCAAAGGGCTGCACAGATCAGACTTTTGCAAACTAAAGACTATTATGAAACCATTTCCTTATATTGTCAACATAAAATTTAGGTTGTTCATATGCCATTTATGTTCCTTATTGATTTTGTTTTAATTTTCTATTCAAGTATTAGCCCTACTTGGTTGTATCTCCTCCCCAACTTTCCTTAATGTCCAAAAGAAACCAGAGAACTGATAGTTTGCCAAGCTGTAATAAACAATTATTTAACATGACTTGTTGACCTATTGGGGTATTTTGTTCATTTTCTAGTGTAGTAGCACAATTTGGTCGTGTCTCCTCTTTAACTCTCTCAAACATGTCAACCTGTATGTTTTTGCCGCACAAAGTACGTTTATTATGCATTTTAAGACGTGTACGACGTACAAGAAAATCTGTACGGAAAAACAAAAATTTGTCAATTATGGGTACCATCCGGTATACACCGAATATCACGAAACGGCAAATCAATCATGTCAAACCAGTTCGCCGCAGTAGCCTCTATCTCAGTATCGTATTTTTCGTTGGATAAGGATCACAAAGACTTATCCAAGGAAGTCTTTGGAACATTTTTCTTCCTTACTGTGATCCTCATTAAATTGCATTTTGCTTTTCTATAGAAGTAGTAGCACAACATGGTCGTGTCTCCTCTCTGACTCTCTAAAATGAGCATGAGGTCTCGAAGAACCTGTCTTCCAGCCGTCACAACTTTTTCAAAAGATTTTAAGTCTTTGTGATCCTCATTATATTACATTTTGCTTTTCTATAGAAGTAGTAGCATAAGTTGGTCGTGTCTCCTCTCTGACTCTCTAAAATGAGCATGAGGCCTCGAAGAACCTGTCTTCCAGGCGTCATAACTTTTTCAAAACATTTTAAGTCTTTGTGATCCTCATTATATTACATTTTGCTTTTCTATAGAAGTAGTAGCACAACATGGTCGTTTCTCCTCTCTGACTCTCTAAAATGAGCATGAGGCCTCGAAGAACTTGTCTTCCAGCCGTCACAACTTTTTCAAAAGATTTTAAGTCTTTGTGATCCTCACTATATTACATTTTGCTTTTCTATAGAAGTAGTAGCGCAACTTGGTCGTGTCTCCTCTCCGACCCTCTTTTTGAGGCATCAGGGAGTTTATAATTTGTCCCATGCTATAATATTTAATCAGCCGACATTACTTAAAAACGTTTTGTGTTCCTCATTGAAATCTATTTTGATTTTCAAGAGAAGTAGAAAAACAACTTGGTCGTAATTACTCTGTGCCTCTTGATAATGTGAGTGAGGCATTGAAGAGCTCTCCTTTTAGCGGACACAATTTGTTAGACAGATTTGAAAGATTACTGTTCCTCAATAGAATATATTTTAGTTTTCCATCGAAGTAGTAGCACAACTTGGTTGTTTCTCCTCTCTACCGCTTCATAATACACCTAAAGTACCGGAGAGCTTGCTTTTCAGCCCACATTACTTGTTTGAAGGATTTTAAGCATTTTTGTTCCTTACTGGAATATGTTTGGATTTTTTCAATAAAAGCACAACTTGGTCGTGTCTCCTCTCAACCTCATCGCAATGTGAATGAAACCCCGGAGAGCTTGCTAAATATTGCTAATATTGACAACTGAAGTAATAATTAATTGATAAAGTCTATCTTCAGTCTCTCCAACACTAATTTCTGAGGAATACTTTGTACAACTTGGTTGTGTCTCCTATCTATCTATCTATCTATCTATCTATCTATCTATCTATCTATCTATCTATCTATCTATCTATCTTGGTCGTTTCTCCTCTCTACCGCTTCATAATACACCTAAAGTACCGGAGAGTTTGCTTTTCAGCTCACATTACTTGTTTGAAGGATTTTAAACATTTTTGTTCCTTACTGGAATATGTTTGGATTTTTTAAATAAAAGCACAACTTGGTCGTGTCTCCTCTCAATCTCATTGCAATGTGAATGAAGCCCCAGAGAGCTTGCTAAATATTGCTAATATTGGCAACTGAGGGAATAATTAATTGATAAAGTCTATCTTCAGTCTCTCCAACACTAATTTTTGAGGAATATTTTGTACAACTTGGTCGTGTCTCCTTCCTATCTATCTAACTATCCATCTATCTTGGTCGTCTCTCCTCTCTACCGCTTCATAGTACACCTAAAGTACCGGAGAGCTTGCTTTTCAGCCCACATTACTTGTTTGAAGGATTTTAAACATTTTTGTTCCTTACTGGAATATGTTTGGATTTTTTCAGTAAAAGCACAACTTGGTCGTGTCTCCTCTCAACCTCATCGCAATGTGAATGAAGCCCCAGAGAGCTTGCTAAATATTGCTAATATTGGCGACTGAAGTAATAATTAATTGATAAAGTCTATCTTCAGTCTCTCCAACACTAATTTTTGAGGAATATTTTGTACAACTTGGTCGTGTCTCCTTCCTATCTATCTAACTATCCATCTATCTTGGTCGTCTCTCCTCTCTACCGCTTCATAGTACACCTAAAGTACCGGAGAGCTTGCTTTTCAGCCCACATTACTTGTTTGAAGGATTTTAAACATTTTTGTTCCTTACTGGAATATGTTTGGATTTTTTCAGTAAAAGCACAACTTGGTCGTGTCTCCTCTCAACCTCATCGCAATGTGAATGAAGCCCCAGAGAGCTTGCTAAATATTGCTAATATTGGTGACTGAAGTAATAATTAATTGATAAAGTCTATCTTCAGTCTCTCCAACACTAATTTTTGAGGAATATTTTGTACAACCTGGTCGTGTCTCCTATCTATCTATCTATCTATCTATCTATCTATCTATCTATCTATCTATCTATCTATCTATCTATCTATCTATCTATCTTGGTCGTTTCTCCTCTCTACTGCTTCATAATACACCTAATGTACCGGAGAGCTTGATTTTCGGCTTACATTACTTGTTTGAAGGATTTTAAACATTTTTGTTCCTTACTGGAATATGTTTGGATTTTTTCAGTAAGAGCACAACTTGGTCGTGTCTCCTCTCAACCTCATCGCAATGTGAATGAAGCCCCAGAGAGCTTGCTAAATATTGCTTATATTGACAACTGAAGTAATAATTAATTGATAAAGTCCATCTTTTTCTATTTTTGAGGAATATCTTGTACACCTTGGTCGTGTCTCCTTCCTACCTCTTTGTAATATGTGTGAGGCACCAGGGGAGTGTTGTTGCAATTGAATCAAGTATTGATTAATTAATTGATAAAGTCAAGCTGTCCTCTCTCCAATATTACTTTTTGGAGACAAGTTGACCAAATATCTATATTGTTATCGTCATAGAAAACACAAATAAAACCACACATGAAATTAACTTGATTTTGCATTTGTTTTAATTTGTATTCTAAGTAAAGCAAGCAGTTAAAACAAAAAAGTATCCAATTACTGGTATCAGTTTCCAGAAGAAGGATTTTATCAGTTATCAGTACTCTATTCACAGGGTTGGGTAGGGTTACTTTAACTTGATTACTTTCAATTACTTTTGGATTACTCCAATACCAAATATTCTAATAAAAGACAAAAATAAACTAAATATGAATAAAATGATGACTCACAACACGTGGTAAGCTTTCTCTCCTGGCTTTGATCTCCGGCAAAACGAACATAAAATGCCACAGAAACAAAATGAAAATAAATCTAAACAGATTGCCAACATCATTTTTGCCGTTCCATGTATTCCGTTACTCCCCCAAGCCTGCACAAAATTGAGTCATTTTATTCATATTTAGTTTCTTTTGTCTTTTATTAGCATATTTGGTATTGGAGTAATCCAAAAGTAATTCAAAGTAATCAAGTTAAAGTAACCCTACCCAATCCTGTCTATTCATAGGGAAGAATGCTAGTTAGTTTCCGGAGACAGTTTTTTTTCTGACCCCCTGAATATTTTCTATTTTGCAGACCTTGACCTTGACAACAAACTTTGGGTTAACTAAATTCCGACCTGGTTTGGTGGGAGGAGCCTTTTTTGAAAATTATCATCTCATCTCATCAGCTGCACCGCTTATCCTCAGTAGGGTCGCGGAGGTGCTGGAGCCCATCCCAGCAATCATCGGGCAGTGGGCAGGGGACACCCTCAACTGGTTGCCAGCCAATCGCAGGGCACACGGGGACAGACAACTCACTCGCTCATTCACACCTAGGGACAATTTGGACTGGCCGATTCACCTGAAATGCATGTTTTTGGAATGTGGGAGGAAACCGGAGTGCCCGGAGGAAACCCACGCAAGCACGGGGAGAACATACAAACTCCGCACAGGAAGTCTGGAGCTGGATTTGAACCCACGCAGGAGGTTACCACGACCTCAGAACTGTGCCGCACATGCGCTAGTCAAGACTAATTGGATCCATTTTACCCAAGACTAACTGGGTTAATTAAGCTCAAATTCTTAAAATGGATTGTTTTTTTTTGTTCTTTTTAATGACATTTTCATGATACTTTAGTACTTTTCTAAGGTAAGGCTAAGGTAAGTTAAGATTTTCACCGAGTATCTGAAGAAAATAAATGGCAATTGCTAACAGGCTAAATGTCTGTTTGCATTTCTTGCTTTTATGATATTAAATTAATTGAAAATCAATTCATAATCATCACCATCATACTCCCAAAAACAAGTAAAATTTCGCTTAACGTCGATCCCAGTTTTTGGCTCAGGAAGTGATATGAAAATAATAATATTATTAAAGGCCAAGTTAGTAATTTACTGACAAAATAAGTAAATACTATTTTTTAAATGTCAAATTTTACAAAAATGATAAATTCAGTGTTACAAAAATCTAGTTGGAATTCTTCTTAAACAAGTTCTACAAATCGCAGTTCGGTTCGTAAGACTGATTTAAATACTGTTTAAATTATTTACTGTTTCAGTGATGATTGGAACTCCATTTTTATGTAAATTAAGAGCTACAAATCTAATAATAAGCCGACTGTTTCATTTTTTAGCGACGTCGTAACAAAAAAAACTTTTATTGCAATATTATACGTAAAAATAACGACAGATCCATCAAAATATATATCGCAACAAATGTAATGTGTTGAATTAAGCTCTAAAATACAAAATATTTGCTCAAAATAATGATTAAAATGATTTTAAAAGCAAATAATGAGTCCCACTCGAGCCGGGATGTGAGCGCAAAATGTGAGGCCTGCTCAGGCTTTGCGCAATTCGTTCCTTTCCTCGGCCTAAATATTATAATTCACAACAAAACATAAATATATTTCCTTGTTATTCGTATTAATATCTTGAAAATAAATCAGATGTAACGAAAATGCATCATTACAGGAGCTACATCGCGTATTTTTCTCCTCCGTTGATAATGTTTGAATATCTCATTCACTTTTATTGTTTAATTATTCAATTTGATGAATATCGCATACCGAAAACACTAAATAATTCAGAATTCAGTGTTATAAACACTACGACCTTTTAAAATCAATCTTTAAATGATTAAATGTACAAATGTGCGCGTCTTATATTTGACAGCGTTTTAAATTTCTCTGGAAAGAAAATGAGGACAGATGAATAATTACAGAATGCCGTGGCAACAAAATAATACGGAATTTTACATTACAAACATACAAAATATTTTAAAATCACTACGTAATTCATTTAACGGACTAAACACAAATATTTATAATATTAAAACTGTTACCCAAAACTTGTCTTTCTGCCCAATAAAAGCAATCAAATCATTATAGCTTTTCAACGCCACTAAATAATTCATAATTTCAAGTTTGACACAGTCAAATGTTTTAAAATAAACCCGTAAACAATGAGGTCTAATATTATAAAAAATGTGCATCTATATTGAGGGATTATTTCTATTTTTCCTGTCAAAAAAAATGACAACAGCGGACCAATGTAATTCAGAAGATTCTATCTATTTTATGTCACAAATAAATAAAAAAAAGGGATTCTCAAGCATGCCTGTTGACACGTTTATTGAATAAATATACAAACAATTTATTTACACATGTACATGGACGCCACATTTTTGCGGGTACACGGTTTTCTTTTAAGACTGAGTACATGAAATCAAATTTCGGATTTAAATTCGTTTGAAAATCAGATCGAGCATCAGAAAAATATTGCACCAAAGTCCAGCAGGAAGGGGGAGCCTTTAGAAGACCCCCCGCCCCACACACACACACACACCACCACCACCGCCAGAAACAAAATGTAATTCGATGCAGTTTTTGTTTTGAAAAAAAGATGCATAGAGTTTTAGCAGCAAAGACATCACCGATACGAAATTATATATATATATATATATATATATATATATATATATATATATATATATATATATATATATATATATATATATATATATATATATATATATATATAAGTTGCTGAGTGCAGTATTATTATTGTTATTGTTATTAATAGTATTATTATTATTATTAGTGCTGCTTTTAGTTTGTTTTTGTGTGCTATTAAAATTCACAAAAGACTTTGCATGCTGCGGCATCAAAACGACTTTTTTTGCGTTTGATAAGTTTAAACAACCCAAGCCATTTTTTTAATCTTTTGTTTCAATTAAAATAAACTACCCGCTTCTTTTTTTATTTTATGTACATTTGCAAGTTTTTCAAGCAATTGTGTTACCAAAAAAAACGCGTTAAGTTTAAAGCACCCAAGTCGCAGACTGCAATTTGTTGTTGTTTTATTTGGATTTAGATAAAATAACTGCTGCATTATTTTCAATTGTATTGTATGTACACTTAACAAGAACCTTTTTAAATTAGGGAGAGCTAATTTTGCAAGAAAATTTGATTTAAAATAGCATTTTAAAAAAATGATTTCTTAATATAGTTTGGAGTCCGCGTGTTGCGTTCGAGTACGTTGTCTTTTGGAGCGGATTAAAATCGCCTGCTGCTTTTTACCCTCATTTTTATGTACACTTGCAAGTATTTTTAAAATGCAACTCAGCAAAAATGTTTACAATAAATGATTGGAATTACACCTCGTTTTGTTTTGTTTACTCATATAATATAGAGTTTGTTCAGAGTCCATGCTGCATTTTGGATCGTCGGTTTTTGGAGACGCTGCGGAAAAAAAAGGTTTACTGCTTTTTAAAGAAAAATATGTACACTTTCAAGAATTTTGTCCGGAAAAAGAACATGAAAATAATTGAAATTAAATGTTTTTTTAATTGTTTGTATTTTGGAAACACTATTTATGTAAACTTGCAAGAATTCTTTTAAGAAAATGGGTTTAAAATTAATCTATAAATAGCGGTTTTTGTTTTTATATGAGAGTTTGGCGTTTATGTTGCATTTGAACCGTCAAATCTTGGATATCCTGCAAAAAAAACGATCTACGGTTTTGTTGTTAAAAAAAACTGTTTGAAATAAATTAATTTTAAAGCTGTTTTTTATTTATATGTTATGAGTTGGGAGACCATGTAGCGTTCAAGTCCAACGGCTTTTGGAGACCGAGTGGAAAAAAACTGCTGCGTTTGAAAAAAATATTTTTACACTTGTAGGAATCTCCTCAAAACAGTTTTGAAATTAATCGAAAATTGCTGTATTTTAATTTTATATATGAGGAGTTGGAGTTAATGTTGCATTTGAGTCTGTTGGATCTTGGATACGCTGCGGGGGAAACCCCCTGTCCACTTCTTTTATTCTATGCACACTTTCAAGAATTCTGTACGAACATTTACTTAAAACTAATAGAAAATATCCCGTTTTATACTTCTTTTTTTCCAATATAATGAGTGGAGTTCGTGTTGCGTTTGGGTCCATTGGTTTCTGGACCCACAGCGGGAAAAATGTCTGCCCTTTCATTTTATGCGATCTTGAGAGAATTTCTAAAATGTGATTTGGGAAGAAAAATAGAGAAAAATAATGGAAAATATCTTTTTATGTGTCCCAAATATAATAAATTGGAGTCCGTGTTGCGTTTATGTTCGGAAAACAGCTGGAAAAAAATGTCTGCTTTTTTAATCTGTGCGCACTTGCAAGAATGTCTAAAATGCGGATTAGCAAGAGAAATAATTGAAAATATCCGTTGTTTTTTTTTTGGTTATTGTTGTTTTTTTTTTTAATATAATGGGTTTGAGTCCGTGTCACGTTTGGGTCCGTCGTATTTTGAGGTACAGAAGAGGACAGAACCTTTCATGCAATCGGAACACGCTAGGAACTTTGGGTTGGGGGGAACCAAACATGTCCCGCATGCTGGGTTGCAAGAGACACTTGCAAGAAATTTCCTATTGTGGGTCTTGGGTTCTGTCCCAGTCCAGTTAAGTGTCACTTAAGACTCGGTAGAAACGTTTTTAAGACGGGAGACAGGGAGACGTGGAGGTTCTGCTCGTCCTCAGATGAAGAATTCTGGCTGTTTGTTTTCCCTGATTCCGAATCCCCTCCCGGTCCCGGCCAGCTTCTCGTACTTGTCCTTGTAGAGGTCCCGTTCCTTGGCCAAGCGGGCTACGTCCTGCTTGAGCTGCTCCACCTGGTTCTGGAGGGTGCACTTCTCGCTCTCCAGGAGATGCCTCTGCTGGACCCTCTTAAAGCGACAGGATTGCGCGTAGCCTCGGTTCTTGAGGGTTCGGCGCTTCTGCTTCAGCCGGATCACCTCCTCCTTACTGAATCCGCGCAGTTGCCGGTTCAGTTCCCGCACCGTCATGCTCACGAGCTGCTCGTCCGAGAAGCGCTCCTCCAGGCGGCTGTGGAGGTGGTGGTGGTGCGCCGGGTGGTGGTGCACGTGGTGTCCAGAAGTGGAGAGGTCCTCCCCGGCGTACTGGTGCGGCCCTCCCCCTCCTGGACCGCCTCGGAAGCCCTCATAAACTTGATGGTGATGGTGGTGGTGGTGGTGCGCGTTGCCGATCAAGGCCTCCACTGCGTCCTCCGGGGTGAGGTTGAGCGCCTCCGGGGTAATGTGGTGCTGGTAGCTGGGGATCCAGTACAAGTCGTCCAGGGGGGGTTTCCCCCCGTTGTTGTGAGGTCCCCCGTTTACCCCGCCGCTTGGTAAGCCACCTCCACCGGATTGTCCGTGCGCACCGGGTTGCGCACCCGGGCTGGGTGCGCAAAAACTGGGCGAGGAGGGCACCGAGGAACAAGGGGTGCTAATAGGGGTAGAGGAGAGGGACCCGGACGGCATCCGGTGGCAGTAGCGGTCAGTTTCGGCGGGAGGCTCCTTTTTCACTTCGAACTTCATCAAATCGAAGTCGTTGACGTACTCGATGGCCAGAGGGCTGTTGGGCAGCTCCGCGCTCATGGCGAGGTCGCTGGCCATTTCAGTCCATGCGACGGCAGCCAAAGCTGGCCCCCGACCCGCGGCGACACGGGCCGGCTCCCGAAAAGGACGTGCGTTAACGCACACTGGCTGCAGCAATTGGTTCCCCTCCCGCGGCGACGCGCGCCAGGAACCAAAAATCTCATGCGTTAGCGCACACTAGCTGCAGCAATTGGTTCCCCTCCCGCGGTGACGCGCGCCAGGAACCAAAAATCGCATGCGTAAATGCGCACTATCTGCAGCGAGTAGTCCCCCTCCTCCTATTTATAAGGTGCGTCCACCTGCCAGATCTCTTCTCTCTCTCTCTTCTTGTTGACAACCGGGTTAGAACCAGGTTTTAATACCAGGACGCCCTCCCTCCTGGTCCCCCCCTCCCCCTTGAAACTCGAAGCCGATGGATTTGGAAACAGCGAGTCGCTGTCCTTGCTTCACCCTCGCAAGCCTCCTTCGAGTGGGAACCGAAAACTTTCTTGCACGAAGCCCCTGCCCCCCCAAAAACCTCCCCAAAAGTCACTCTGTCCAAATTAAGACTTTCCAGGTACGGGGCAAGGTTGAAGTTCCGCGTGGTACCGGCATGCACGCACGCGCTGCCACACTAGTGCGCGCAGAAAGTGGTTGCGCACTTATAAAGGTGAATCCACCCCCTAGGAAAGAGGAGGGTGCGACGGGCCAATGGGAGGGGGCGTATGAGGAGTTGGCTTAAAGCGAAGCGAAAAGCCTCCGAGCGCAACCGAAAATAACCGAGTAGAAACGACGGAAAGGGGGCGGGGTTTAGGGGGGACCCTATTTTTTTCCCAAACGTGTTTATTTATGTAGTTTAACATGTTATATTGTACATGTCTTTCGTTATATCATATATATTGTTAATTAACATTTTGTTGTGAGATACTGAGTTGCTCAACATGAATGAGGTTTATTATAAAAAAAGGTCAAAAATGAAGTCGCTTGGACGTTCACTGTAGAATGAAAAATACATACAAATATAATTAAGTACAACGATACATTTTCTTATTCAAATTATGAATTCATTTTCTGCATTCAATTATTGTTGGTAATATACTGATTAAAGGGATAACCACAAACCTGTCTTTTTTCATTTTCTCCTTTTATACTTCCTTTTTTTCTTAACTTCTTTAAACAACATAATTCGTAATAGAATGCATCAAAGCAAGTGAGCCGTTTGAGAGCCGGCTCTCTTTCATGAGTTGAGCCGAAAAAGCCTGTTCTCTAAAAAGAGACGGACTTCCTTTCACTACATAACTACCATATGTAATCCGAGGCTGCAGAGGCAAGCGCACAGTAGCATCAAAACGCTGGCTTCGTTTTCAACAAAAAAAACGATACCGAGATAGAGGCTACCGCGGCGAACTCGTTTGACTTGATTGATTTTCCGTTTGGTGAGTCGGTGTATACCGGATGGTGCCCATAATTGTCAAATTTGCGTTTTTCCATAAAGATTTTCTTGTACGTCGCACACGTCTTAAAATGCATAATAAACGTACTTTGTACGGCAACACACACAAAGACACTGTACTTGTATTTATTTTTCTCTCTCGCTCCCTCTCTCTAGCCACCTCCCACTAGGGCAGGGGTGTCAAACTCATTTTAACGCGGGGGCCACACGATAGAACAAACATTCTGTCGGGGGCCGGATTAGTAGATTAAAGAGAAAGAAAAAGAGAGATAAAGAAATAAGAGAAAGAGGGAGGGAAAAGGAGAGAGCGCGGGACAAAGAAAGAAAAAGAGAGAGAGAGGGGGAGAGCGTGAGAAACAAAAGATAAAAAGTCGTGACAGAGGGGGAATAGAAAGGGAGAGGAAGAAAGAAATCCAAAGAGAAATAAAAAGACAAAAGGAGAGAAAAGAGAAAAGAAAGCGCGAAGGGTATGAAGAGACAAAGAGAAAAGAGAAAAAAGGAAAAAAGAAAGTTAGAGCAAAATAGGTTAAAAGACACAGAGAGAGAAAAAGACAAAGAGCAACAAAAGAAGAGAAAAAGAGAGACACAGAGAGTGAAAGAGACAGAGTGGGAGAAAAGGGGTGCAAAAGAAAGAGAGAGAAATAAATCCAAGTACAGTGTCTTTGTGAGAGGCACCTGGCTTTGGCAACATCAAGTTGACATATTTATACCTGCAGCTTGTTTTTCTCTTGCGCTTCACAGTGTTGTCTCGGGGGCCGGATTCAATCCCTGATCTGGCCCGCGGGCCGCCTGTTTGACACTTGTGCACTAGGGGGACATGGCTCTGGTGTCTCATCTCATCTCATTAGCTGCACCGCTTATCCTCAGTAGGGTCGCGGGGGTGCTGGAGCCCATCCCAGCAATCATCGGGCAGTGGGCAGGGGACACCCTGAACTGGTTGCCAGCCAATCGCAGGGCACACGGGGACAGACAACTCGCTCGCTCATTCACACCTAAGGACAATTTGGACCGGCCAATCCACCTGAAATGCATGTCTTTGGAATGTGGGAGGAAACCTGAGTGCCCGGAGGAAACCCACGCAAGCACGGGGAGAACATACAAACTCCGCACAGGAAGTCTGGAACTGGATTTGAACAAGACATGAACTGTGCCGTACATGCGCTAACCACTGCGCCGCCGTGCTGCCTCTTGCTATGATGTCTTTTTTAAATAAAACTATTGGAACAGGGAAAACAAGTCATTGTTTAGTAATTAAGAAAATCTCTTTCATTTGTGAATTTAGTTATACCACAGGTGTCTAACAGGCAGCCCACGGGCCAGATCAGGCCCACCAATGGTTTACATCCGGCCCGCAAGACAACAGTGAGAGAAGCGCAAGAGGAAAATGAGCTGTAGTTTTACATATTTCCACCGGATGTCACCAAAGCCAGTTAACACTTGCAAACTAATTGTGGTCGTATTTCTCCATTTCTCTCTGACTCACTTCTTTTTTTATTTATTCCTCCCTCTTTTTCTTTCTACTGTTTACTCTCTCTTTCTCTCTCTTTTTCTCTTTTCTCTATTTCTCTCTCACTCTTTCTTTTTCTGTCTTGCTCTTTCTATTTTCTCTCTAATTTACACTTTAATTCTCTTTCTTTCTATTTTTCTTTCTTTCTTACCCTCGTTCTTTCCCTTTTCGACCTCTCTCTCTCTCTCTCTCACACACACCTCACTTTGTCTCTTTTTCTCCTGCTTACTCTTTTTCTTTCTGTCGTTTCACTTCTCTTATTCTTTTTATCTTTCTCTTTCTTCACTTTCTTTTTCCCTATATTCATTTCCCCCTTCTTCTCCATACATATCTCTATTCTGCTCTCTCTTTTTCTCTCACTATTACTCTGTCTCCCTTGTTTTCCCTGATTATCGTTCTCTCTTTCTCTTAAACTTACTAGTCCGGCCCCTGTGTGATTTTTTTTAGCATTTGTGGCCCCCAGCTAAAACGAGTTTGACACCCCTGAGTAATACGATCAAATTTCTACTACAATATGTTTCCCATCAAATGTTATTATAAAATTTAAATGTGCAACTCTACTTTTATTTATCGATTTCCAACTTCTTTTTTAACGGGGGCCACACTTGTCTTGTTGAGAGTTTTTTAAGCTCAAGCGGCAAAACCTGAATTGAAACATCAGGTGCGGGTCGGCGGATGCTAAGCCTAACAGCCGCCGATGATTAGCCTCACCACAAGGAGTCGATTCCATCTGACGAGGCTCACCGGGCTTCCCCCGAGCCGGGACGGGGCCCATCTATCAATCACCGATCGATCGGGGGCCCCGACTCCCCCCCCCCCCCCCCCTGCAGAAAATCAATGGGCATTTCCGCCAGTCAGTCAGTGAGGATGATTGGGCGGTTTGAGCGTGGAGATTTTCATTCGCAATTAAGCACAAATTGCATCGATGTGTCGTTAAGCCCCACCGTGCGGAGGGGCCCCCGGGGGGGTCGATACCGGTGATGAGCGCCAGGGGGGCCACACTTCAGCTGGGGAGCCTTTGCACCTGACCTCTTTTGTCCTTTTAACAGTGGAAGCGGCCCCACACGCCCCACCGGAAGGGGTCCTCCGGAGAAAGTGCTGCTTTCTCAGAAAGGATATCTTGGTTTTTATTCTAAAATGTCTACACATCAGACACATACAAACTAAGGTATCTAAAAGCATTTCAATCATGAATAAAGCCAAATTCATTTTGCACTATAATGCATTGTATTTATTATATTGTTCTTTAGTTTTTCCATACTTAACATCTCATCTCATTAGCTGCACCGTTTATCCTCAGTAGGGTCGCGGGGGTGCTGGAGCCCATCCCAGCAATCAGCGGGCAGTGGGCAGGGGACACCCTGAACCGGTTGCCAGCCAATCGCAGCATACTTAACATATTGTGCAGAAGTCTGGGGCAATCATTACAAAAGTTCACTCCAGCCCCTTTTTATCCTTCAAAAACGTGCAATAAGAACCATACACAGGGTAGGATATCGGGATCAATATTTTATTCATGCAGTCCAAATGATTAAAATTAGATGATTTAGTAATTTTTTTCACTTCACAACTGCTATTTAAGGTCCACAAAAACATAGTGCCAGAAAACATCCAAAAACTATTCGTTCGGAAAGAGGGAAATTATAACTTAAAGGGGCTGTAGTAAATTCAAAATCCCAAAGGTGAGAACCACCAGGAAAAGTATGTGTGTGTCTGTGTGTGGAGTCAAACTTTGGAATAATTTACAAGATGAGATCAAACAATATCCAACTATTCGTGTGTTCAAATTTAAATACACAAAAACATTACTGGCGAAATAAAAGTTATGTAACATTATTTTGTTGTTGAGTTATTGTTTTTGTCCAGTTTTTATTTTAATGTTCGAAATAAAGTTTTCATTCATTCTTGTTTCTTTCGCCATTTTTTTTCTCAATTTATCTTTCTAATCCTTATTTATCTTTCTTTTCCTGCCATGATTTGTCACTGCGATTCTTACATTTCATTATCCTTTTTTTTCATTCTGTTGTTCATTTCGTCCTTCTATTTTGTCATTTCTTTCTGTCGTTCATTCTGTAATTTTCAGTCATGCTTTACTTTTTATTAAAGTGTCTTTCCATTTTTGTCATGCATTCTTACCTCCATTTTCTTTCATTCTTGTTCTGTTTTCTTTCCTTCCTTTTTCATTTTTCTCATTCTGTCATTCTTACTTCTTTCCCTCTTATTTTTGTTTCCCATTCTCTTTCTCATTGTTACTCTCCTGCCCTCCCGCTTTTTCTCTCTTTCTTTCATACTCTGTTGTTTAATTTTTTCTCTTTCGTTATCTGTCTTACAGGCTTTCTTTCCTAATTCTTTCTTTTTAGGTATTTTTTTCTTTGTTCTTTTCAAGTAGAACCATACACAGGGTAGGATATCGAGACCATACTAATATTTTATTCCTGCAGTCCAAATTATTAAAATTAGATGATTTAGTAAAAATTTTCACTGCACAACTGCTATTTAAGGTCAACAAAAACATAGTTCCAGAAAACATCCGTAAATTATTCATTCGGAAAGAGGGAAATTATAATTTAAGGGGCTGTAGTGAATTCATAATCTTAAAAGTGAGAACCACCAGGAAAAGTATGTGTGTGTCTGTGTGTGGAGTCAAGCTTTGGAAAGGATTGCAAGACGAGATCAAACAGTGTCCAACTATTCACTTGTTCAGGTTTAGATACAAAGAAACATTCCTGGCGGAATACAGAGGTGAAGAGGTTGGGGTATGAGTGGTGCGGGAGATTGGGAATAGTGTGTCTAGTCAACTGTGTGTTATTGTTGCTATTCTTATAACTGTTATTGTTAATATCCAGGGTTGGGTAGGGTTACTTTAACTGGATTACTTTAAATTACTTTTGGATGACTCCAATACCAAATATGCTAATAAAAGACAAAATAAACTAAATATGAATAAAATGATGACTCACAACACGTGGTAAGCTTTCTCTCCTGGCTTTGATCGCTTTGATCTCCGGCAAAACGAACATAAAATGCGACAGAAACGAAATGAAAATAAATCCAAACAGCTTGCCAACATTATTTTTGCCGTTCCATGTAATTTGTTACCCCCAAGCCTGCACAAAATTTAGTCATTTTATTCATATTTAGTTTCTTTTGTCTTTTATTAGCATATTTGGTATTGGAGTAATCCAAAAGTAATTGAAAGTAATCCAGTTAAAGTAACCCTACCCAACCCTGTTAATATCATTACAATTGTTATATCATTGGTATATTTGGTGGGGAAGAAGAAGGGGTAGGTAATATAAGCATTTGCTTCTTACTACCCCTTTTCGAACAAATTACGTAACGTTATTTTGTTGTTGAGTTATTGTTTTTGTTCTGTTTTTATTTTGATGTTCGAATAAAGTTCGGGGTTTTTTCCTTCTACCTCTTTTTTCCTGTCTTTGATTTTATTTTTACCATGTGGGTTTCCTCCGGGCACTCCGGTTTCCTCCCACATTCCAAAAACATGCATTTCAGGTGAATTGGCCGGTCCAAATTGTCCCTAGGTGTGACTGAGCGAGTGAGTTGTCTGTCCCTGTGTGCCCTGCGATTGGCTGGCAACCCGTTCAGGGTGTCCCCTGCCCACTGCCCGATGATTGCTGGGATGGGCTCCAGCACCCCCGCGACCCTACTGAGTATAAGTGGTGTAGCTAATGAGATGAGATGTGTAATGTACGCACACACACACATTGAGTAAACCTAAACCAATTTTAGTTGTTTCGCCCCCCTTTTTTTTTTTAGCTTCTATTATTTTGTTCAGCGCTGAATAGGCTCAAGGAAGTCCAAATTTCTGCCCCCCAAAAGAGCAAAGGCCAAGCTTAACTTCTTCTGTCCGTTTTTGCAAAATATGCAAAAACCGAAGCAAATCACATCAAAGTATTCCGAGTTAGGTGCACTTGGTCATTAGTCTTTTTTTTTGCGGATCAAATAAGCAGGGTCTGCGAATCGCCGAGATTGCAGTCGGCATTGAAGGCAAATTTAAGAAGCTCAGCGCCGGTGGCTTCATTGTGGCCATGGAAGGCGAGCGAGCGCTTGAGACTTTTTTTTCTTGAAGTCAGGTTTTTCATTGTGCCCGCTTTGCTGCCATCGGGCCAGGGAAGCGCGACGGACATCGGCAAGGTAAAGGAGCCGGACATTAAGGGAGGGAGGGGATTGTCGTGCTGCTGCGCTGGGTTATCTCCACCTAAGTTACTTATGCCGCACAGGAGGAATAAGCTTGAATTGTCAAGGGATGAAGGAAGATCACGAGTTCCCTATTTTTGTGCTCGTAAGCAGGCCTCGCTCGTTTCCAGTCGACGTTTGTAAAACTTGCAGACCAGTTTTTAAAATCACTCGCTCGAGTTCATTTAGAGAGAAGATGCACACACGTTCTTCTAAATTCACTATCCATGACGTGACAGTCCCGTCACTGTACTACCAAAATTTGGTTATATGTCCTGCGTTGTCTTTTCCTTAAGTTTCTTTCAGTTAGATACTTTATTCATCCCTGTAGGGAAATTCACACTTCCAGCAGTCTCCTATTAACAGATTAACAGGATCCCCTCGGGGTGCTTTGTTGTAGTTTAGCCACAGCGGAGTGGATGATGTCACACGCTAGTCCAAAAGTTCGACGTCCCTGCAGTAGATGGAAATCTTGGTGCCCAGGGTTACACCGCCTCGTGTAAGCGAGTCCACCTCCTCTCCGCTTCCCGCAGGCTTTTGTGTCTCTGTCCAACAGCGCTGAAGCCGGATAGCTCCGGGTAGCGCCACGTTAGCGTCCGGGATGCTAGACGTGAGCCAGGTTTTCGTAAAACACAGCAAACTGCACTCCCTGTGCGCTTTGAAGTTTTTCACCAGCACAGCTAGTTCGTCGGTCTTATTTGGTGGAGAGTTCACATTTACCAGGATTACGGACTGTACCGAAGACTTATAACGCCGCAAGCCGCTTAGCTAGCTCCGGCTCTCCATCACGCCGGCACGAAAACCTAAACCTGGAGCCAGTTGTTGAATCCACGAGTATGTATGTTCCTATTACCTTTGTGCTAAATAGTTTGAACCAGTTGGTATGCAAATATATCCCATGGTGTCTTCCTTTCATGTTTTGTTTTAAATCTTGTGTTCTAGCATTTCATGCCTCATTGTACTGTCCCTGTGTGAGTTTTTTTGTCTAACGTTCATGTTTTATTAACAGTTGGTTGGTGTAGTTGTTCTATCCATGGGTATGTTCTATTTTGCGTTTTGTACAGTAAAAATCTGTTAAAATCCCTACATTTCCCGTGGTTTATTTCTTTCATGTTTTGTTTATTGCAAGCTAGTTTATACATATGTGCTCTTCTTTTATGTCTTATTCATTAAGATATAGTTAGTGTTAAGACAGAGTAGACGTCACTGTTCTGTTTCTTCACACTATCTGCTACACATTCCTTATCTGTCGATAAATCATTTTCAAAGATCTCAATTTGTATCTACATTTTTAATACACTAAGATCTTATATTTCTACCTTGCCGTGATTGTTTCTACTTGTAAAATGGTTTCAAAACAAAATAAAGTACCGTATTTTCTCTACTATAAGGCGCACCTAAAAGCCTTTATTATTTTCAAAAGCTGACCATGCGCCTTATAACACAGTGCGCCTTATATATGGATCAATATTAAGTCGCAAAGTCTTGCAACTAAGGCAAGCAGCCGCTGACTAGATTTTCCCCCGAAGGCGAAGTAGTCCGCGGTGTATGCTGGGATTTATATCCCGGCGTTTCATTGTGTCAATCATCATTTGAATCAGTCACTAGTGGCGAAAGTTATTCGGAGGCAAAGGGGGCGGATCCTTTTTATCATTTACAGGCTCGCATAGGCTAAAGGGGCGAAAG